>NC_067399.1:90300443-90600443 GCF_016432865.1 Antechinus flavipes
GATAGGTTAGAAATATCCCTTTTTGAAAACCAATTAATTTTAAATGGTTAAATGGAACTAGGGCACTAGTCACTAAAGACTAATGATGGGGGTGGTAAATGCATCCAGAATTGAGACTTGAGCCAGTGGCATTAGAGATACTTCTACCCCTTAAAAAGTATCCTTGGAACTCTGATGGAGATACATAGCAATCTCACATTGGGACAGGGAGTCCAAAATGTACTTGTTATATATTCCATTCTCATTGTGTCTGTTTTCTCCAATGTGGAGACCGGAAAGCACAAAATAAAATTGAAACCTAAGAGCATTTTTTTGTCCTTGCTGAGCTAATCACCAGATCTAGTTGAATATATCTCTTGGCGCAGGGCTTCTAAAACTTTTTCTATTTCCTATTACTTTTCTCATGAGAAATATTTATGCAACTCTGGGTATATAGGTATATAAATCAAACTGATAATAAATCATAATTTCATGATCCCATATTCAGTTACTTAGCTCCATATGAAATCGCTATCCACAGTTTAAGAAGCTTTGTCTTAAGTTCTGGGAGATCATCGAGTCTAGCCCTTCCTTCTACAAAGATGGGGCTAAAAGACTGGGGAGGGGCAGTGGTTTGTCTCACCTCAAACAGGAAAGAACAGTATCAGAATTCAAATCAAGATTCTCTCCAAACCATTGATAGTGCCAATATGTCATAGCTGCTGCTACATCCTGGATAGTACTCACTGATCAGAGATGATCCTACTGTGTATTGTAAATTTGAAACCATGTCTCACTTTGGCATGCCAGGGAAGACATAGACAGACAATCATGGAATCTTTATTGTTGAATTGCCTGTAGACTTCATTTCACTATCTTTTGTCTTCGATTATTCTCATATCCCTCTGGGTGGCTTTGTGATCATTCTAAAAGAATTACTGATTTTTGCCATTTATGCCCTACATGCAAACCCTCCAAAAATGTCAAACTTGTTGGTTTAATAGGAAAACAGACATAATTTTTGCTATGCAATTGGGGACCCCAATTTATTTTTTAAATGATTTCTATTTATTAAAAGCCTCATTAACTTGTTTTCTGATAGTCCAGGTCATGAAGTTGATAAGGAAATGTCAGGAGATTACATGTTAGAGTTAGTTAATTATCCTTCCTTTTGAAATGGGAAATTGACCTTAATTGTGAAATATTAATCCACATATTGTATGCATTAATGGAAACATTCATTTTTGGTGGGAGAGTAAGGGAGAATGACTCAGGTTATTATATTGGCATATAGTTACATAATTATTTTTAATTTAAGCACATGAGCTTAATTCAGTACTTGCAAAAATTAGGGTTTTTTTTTTCCAGGAAATTTACAATTACAATCAATTTAAATGTACAGCTACATTAATATGGTGACAAGCTCAACAATAAAAGCTAAGTGATTGCAGGCAAGTGTTAAACAGATGTGTGAATTGGAGACTGGGCAGTGAATCTGAGCTATAGATCAGGTTGAAAATGGGGAGAACACAGCCCTTGCTTTTCTGCCTCCATATCGCCCCTCCCTTTTCCCCACTTCCATCCTTTACCTTCTCTTTAGCTGTCCCCCTATAACAAGCTTCATGCAGATCTACTCAGTGTGCTTGGATTAATACAAAAGGCACACATATGGCATCAATGTGCTTATTTTATTTATATCTTGGCCTACCAAAGGCAGGCGAAGTGGATAGAATACTGGTCTTTCAGGCAGGTAGACCCAAATTTAAATCCTACTTCAGACACTCAGTACATTCATTTATGTAACCCTTCCAGTTTTAGTTTCTTTATTTAAGTCAAATTCTTTGATTCTGTGACTTGAATTTAACAGATAAGCAATTAATTTAAAAATGGAAGGGAAATTTAGAGATTATCAGGCTGAACACTAATTTTACAAATGAAAAAAAACTGAGGTCTAGAAGAGTTATTTGCCTGATTCCATACAAATGGTAACAGAACTATATTGAATTTAAATTTTCTTGCTAAAAGTCCTGTGTTCTTCCTACCCCTCCAGGGGGGGTCTCTGAAATTTATTGCATATTTGCTGTGATCTAGGCTCTTTGTAGATTACAAGAAAAGAAGCACAAGATATGGTCTTGGCTTGAAGAAGTTTGCAATCTAGTTGGAACAACAGCACAAACATATCTTGAATAGTGACCTGGAATATGTCTGAAATGAAGAGAAAATTTGAGTGGTTTGGACTTAATTATAGGAATTCAGGGAAGGCTAGAGTAGCCAGAGAAAGCTTCATAGAGAAGGTGGGATTTTCACTGGATTTTCAAGGATGAAGGGGGATCAGGTAGGCAGAAGGAGAAGGGAAGCCGGGGGAAGCAATATGAGTGAAGGCATGGATACAAGAACATGCAGTATATATTTTTGTTGTTGTTGTTGTTGTTGTTTTTGCTGAGGCAATTGGGGTTAAGTGACTTGCCCAGGATCACACAGCCAGGAAGTGTTAAGTGTCTGAAACCAGATTTGAACTCAGGTCCTCCTGACTTCAGCATGCAAGATAGCAGTGAGACCTGAATGGCCAGAGCAGAGGGAATCATGAAAGGTAAGGCTGTCTACACCGAGAGGAGACAGACTATAGAGGGCCTTGATTGTTACATCCCTGATTCATAATCTCTTTTGTCTTTCTAATATGTCACTTAATTACAGGTCTGAATTTAAGAAACGTTAGGAGCAGGACAGTTTTATTTGCTGGGCATAGAGCCTGCAGAGAGATGCTCATTAAATGCTTTAATAAAACAGTTCAGCTATATAACTGTCTTTGAAGTGGTCTTAAGAAATTCAGTAGAAGACTTTAATGCATTTGATTCTTACTAGCAAATTAATTACCAGAATAGGTCATGACTGTTTATCTATCCTGTTAAAGGGCCAGTCACTGTATGTCTTCAGGGAAAAGTCTTTCAGCTTTTGGGATAGACTATTTTATCCTTGTAGGAGGGATGGAAAAGATCAGAAAAAGACCATTACCACTCTACAGCCTGAATCTTTAACTTGACCATCTGCTCTACAAGATATGTGCCATCGATTGTAGGAGCAGCTAAGGAAGAGAATGTGAATCGGTCAGTGCAGTACATCCCCAATATCAGACACACAATCAAGAGTACACTTTACTGATTGTGAATCAGTAGTAATAGTTTTAGTAGAAGAAGATGGTGGAAATAAAGAAGATTCAACAAATCTGTCATAGTTCTATTAAATGTCAGGATTGGACACAAGGCTCTTGGGCAAACTGCAAGGATTAGCCTGATATTCTTGCTCCAAGAGGGAAGACTCATCGGACTCCTGATTTAGAGGTGGAAGGGAATTCAAGGTGGCAAACATTTTCAGTGATCTGAAGTTAAGTCCACCATCCTGAGTAAAGTTGTAAGGTCAAAAGTGGCAGGCTTCAAAGAGGATTTCTATTTACTTATTTCTCTAGAAATCAAGGAGAATGGTGGGGTTCTAACTGGCAAAGGGGGATAGTTGCAAAAAACAGAATTGGGCACAATTCCATGACAAACAGAAATGCTTTTTTCGTAGTTCTCTTCCATGTAGGGGTTCTCAGATAAGTTCTCTAAAGGGGGTAGGAGCTAAGGAAAATACACACACCCATACACACAGTATTCTAGTAATAATATATTATATGGACATATTTCTTTTTAAAATTTTATTTATTTTTAATGCAAATTGCTTTATGAATCACATTGGAAGAGAAAAATCAGAGAAAAAGGAAAAACCATGAAAGGATAAAAAAAACAGAAAAAAGAAAGGAACATAGCATGTGTTGATTTGCATTCAGTCTCCATAGATAGCATTTTCTGTCCAAAGTCTATTGGGATTGCTTTGGATCACTGAACCAGTAAGAAAAACCAAATCTTTCATAGCTGATCATTGCACATTTCTATTGTTGTACAATGTATTCTTGGCTCTGCTTGTTTCACTCAGCATCAGTTCATGTAAACCTCTCTAGGCTTTCCTAAAATCAGCTGTTCATCATTTTTTATAAAACAATAATATTCCATTATCCATATACTACAACTTGTTCAGCCATTCCCCAATTGATGGGTATCTATTCATTTTTCAATTCTTTGCTATCACAAAAATTGCTGCAGAAAACATATTTGCATGTGTGGGTCCTTTTCCCTCCTTTATGATTTCCTTGGGATACAGACCCAGCAATGGCATTGTTGGATCAAAGGGTATACAGTTTTGTAGCCCTTTGGGCATAATGAACATAATATTTTCAAAGCACTTTTATATCCATTCTCTCATTTGGTCCTTACAGCATTACTCGAGCCAAATCAGGTCAATAAATATCGATTAAGTACTTACTATGTGTCAAGCAATGACTATACTAAGGTCTCTGATCTACATGGGATTAGATAATTCTCTTTTGCAGGTGAAGAAGCTGAGGTTCTGGAAGGAGATGAAGTGATTTATCCAAATTGTCAATCAGCTAATTAATGATGGAGCCAGTAGATTGTAGGCCTTCTGACTTTTAGCATTGTGGTATTTCTAGAACACCTTGTTACCTCTTATTTTACTGGTCTACCTTTTTATTCTCCCATTCTTTTCCTTCCCCCTCCCTCAATCTGACTACTGAGGTTGGTTTTTGGAGAGCTACTTAAAATTCTGGTGACCACTAATATTCCCCTTCCCTATTTACTCTCCCATTCTACTCATGGCTTTCCTAATTTTAATACTGAATGTGGGTACTTTCTTTAGTGATACAGATCATAATGCATAAATACTTATCCTTTCTGTTTTACTCTTATCTATGTCCTCCTGTACACTGGCTAAAGGGGCTCCATCCAAAAAGCTGGGGGGTTACTTCTTAAAGTTGTCTTTACATTGTGTGAATTGAGGATAGTCTGAGTTAGACAGGTGTCTTCCCCGAGCATATGAAGATTTTCCCCTGGGGTTGATGAGATTTTGTTTCAGGAAACCTGTAGAAGCAGAAGTGTGAAGTGCTAGAACTTGGTCAGATACCAAAGATGCTAAGGTCATCCAGTGCATCCAAAGATACTGTCAGTTGTCTTAACTCTTGTCCTGCCACTGGTCTCCAGACTCTGAAGAGAGTAAGACTAATGACTTTGAGTAATTCTGCCTCACTTAAATCCAATTTACACTCAATCAAAAGGCACAAAAAGGTAAAAAGCAGCTAGATGGCACAGTGGATAGAGCATTGGCCCTGGAATCAGGAAGACCTGAGTTCAAATGAGGACTTTAAGACACTTACTAGCTGTAGGCAAGTTACTCAACCTCAATGGCCTAGCAAAAACACCAAACCAAACCAAAAAAGATTAAAGACATCACATTATGTGAATA
The DNA here is from genome assembly GCF_016432865.1 of Antechinus flavipes. Classification (NCBI taxonomy): domain Eukaryota; kingdom Metazoa; phylum Chordata; class Mammalia; order Dasyuromorphia; family Dasyuridae; genus Antechinus; species Antechinus flavipes. The sequence goes on from NC_067399.1 coordinate 90,305,775, forward strand.
GCCATGGAGCAAGTGGGCCATTACTCATTGATTGGGCTACACACTTGCAGGGTGATTAGCTTATCTTTTTTTCTGGTCACATATGTCTTCAATGATCTTTATACAGTATCACCTGCAGAATCCTTTCTTGTAATGTAGGGAAGCCAGTTAACACTTACTATGTGCCTCTCTATTTATTGCCTTTTGTCTGGGAGATTGTCAATGTTATTAGTTTAGAGGCTGTAATGTTCCATGATTTGTAGTAATCAATATCACCAGAAGGATTTGGGTTTTTCAAAGAAGGGTCTTTGTTAATTAGTTCAGTCAGAGAAAACACAACAAAATAATAATGATAATAAGGAAACTGAACTATTTCAAAAGGAGAGAAAGCCACCTTGAACTTTTAGTTGCTCTAGGAGAAATAAATATAGGAAGTGTTTTAGAATATGGTACTACTGAAAATACCAAGGGCAATTCTTACCATAATCTCATTTCATCCCACACATTTGACTCCTAGGGAGTTAATTGTGGAGCACAGTCATGGGAAATGACAGAGTAGCTCATAACCCTGACTGTTCCTTAGTAAGGTCTAAATTCTAGTATCACTACAAGTTCATCATAAGAAGCAGAGAAAAGAAATAGCCATAGGAGGAGTGTTCAGATTTAATTGATTTAAATGACAGGCCCAAATACAATGCGATTGAAAAAGGAAAAAAAACAACGGCAAACATGTGGTGGGGTTTAGAGCATCTGGGATCTGTTTAAATTGCTCGTGTTTTTCAAGATCAAGGGTATTATTGATAAAAACAAAAAATCTTTGTAATCACTAAATTTAATCCAACTAACTATGATGAGAAGACCGTTGTAAACATGAAACATAACTTGGGGACTAAATCTAACATTTTCCCTTGGCGAGAAAGCTTCTTTCCCCCCCTTTCCAATTATTTGCACTGGAGAAGAGAAGAGGACCAGTGGTAGTACTCAGGGCCTAATCAGTTGCCAGAGACAGATTGCCTAACCAGCTGGCATTTCAGAAAATCTGAACAATTAGCCACAGCAATATTGAAAGGTAGGGAGTGGGGAATTAACTTTGATCCCATAGGGAGGGATGGAGGGAAGGATGTGTGCCTTGGGGCCATTGAGTGAGATGGAGGAATTGAAAGTGGATAGAAGAAAAAAAATCCCCCGGAAAGAAACAATGGATTGGAATGGAAAACAAAACTGAAATAGCTAGTTTATTTTGAAAACTACATTTCTAGGCTTCAAGGATAAGGGCCAATTGAATTGAGTTGAGTTAAACTGAATGGAACTAAATCAGCCCCTGCAATTACCTGAAAGATAAATAAAGTCCAAATTAAAGAGAGGACAGATTAATAACTAGTGAAAGTAACTACTTTTTAAATAGCATTGTAAGATTTACAGAGTACTTTACATAACTCATCTCAGTTGAATCTTACAATGATCTTATAAGATGCTATTATCATCACTGCCATTTATAGATGAGAAAACTGAGGATAAAAGATTAAGTGATTTATCCAGCATCTCATAATAAATATCTGAGAGTAGGATTTGAAATCGGATTTTCCTGACTCCATTGATTATGACATCTAATGCCTTCCCCCCTCCCCCAAGGTAATTGCAGTTAAGTGACTTGCCCAGGGTCACACAGCTAGGAAGTGCTAAGTGTCTGAGACCAGATTTGAACTCAGGTTCTCCTGACTTCAGGGCTGGTGCTCTATCTACTGTACCACCTAGCTACCCTGACATCTAATGCTATATATATAATGTAAATCAGTTCTGTTATCAAATGATATATAGAATTCTTAAAAATCACCACCCTGTGCAAAATTATGCAATAAAAACCACAAGACTTAAGAGAAAAATGAGGTTAGGTACACAACTTTGATAATGACATGTTAGTAAAAGAGAAGAACCTGTTAAAATAGTAGCATAGTTTTATACACATCAGGTAGTTAAGAAATACATAAAAACAATAAATAATAGTAAAGAGTAGTAGCATTTAAAGTCTCTAGCAGCTACTTGGTCCCTATAGGGTGGGCTGACATAGTCAATGGTGAAAAGCCTTGAAAGATTGAAGTTTGAGCCCATGGTAGAAAGAGGTAGAGTGAAATCAGTCTTCCTCTCAAAGTTCTTACTTGGCAGAGAATATACAATGAATGTGGCACGTAGAAATGTTTGAGATGATGAATGGGTGTTTTTTTTAAGTATAAAAAACTTCACAAATTTGAAAGAATAGCAAAATACAACATTATAGAATAACAGGCCTAGTGTGTGCACATGAGCATTTAGTATATGCTTTTGGGGTTTGGTTTAATTGGATACAGTTTAATTCTTTCCTGCTGTTTCTTGATGACAAAGTAGCACATGAGCATACACAAAATTTGTGTTATGCTCAAATTATTTCCTCTATATCAATTGCATTGTAACAGATTCATATTTTCAAAATAAGGTTTATTGACTCTGCATATACAGGATTAACAGGAGATAATATCTAGTGGAAAGAAGACTGAATGAAAGAAGACTGAATTTGAAGTCCAAGAGCCAGGATTGAAATTTTCCCTCTTTCATTTGTAAGCTGTATGACTTTGGACTGGCTACAAGTCTAATCTCTCTGAGCCTCAGTTTCTTCATTTGTTAAATGGACTAGAGAGTCTCTAAGATTTATTCTGACTAACAGTTTTTGAAGGATTTTAAATATAATTGATTTAATCTATAAGTCTTCATATAAGGAACAGGAGAAGAGTCACTTCTTTCTTGGGTTCACATCCTGGGCTCCACATATTAAAGGTGATGAGGTGGGACAAACTGCTGAGGCATGTTGGAAGGAAGTATTTCATTCTGGGGCAGTTGTCCAAAGCTATCCTAATACCAAGCAGAAGGAAATACTGAGGATTTTATAAGTAAAAGCGTCTAACTGAAATAGGAAAGTAGATACAAAAGAAAAAAATCAAAATGGTGTGAGCTTTGAAATCCAGCCAAAGTTGATGATGAAATGAACCAGGCTCTCAGAATACTGAAATTGGAGTCCACCAAAGCAGCTGTTTATGAGGCTATTGATATTTCTATCAAGTGAAAGAGCAATTTTAGCCATGAGAGTGAATTTAAAACAGTTGTTCAATACTGATTCCCTAAGTACTATGCGGTGTTGGTTAATATAGAGGATGTTATACATGGGCAAAATAGATGAATGCCTACTGGGTGCAGTTTTAGGGGCATAAGAAAGGTCTTTTCTCTTTTAGATTACCCCTACAACTCCCTCTCTTGGCACCTGAAATTTTTCTAGTTAAGTCAAAACTTTTACTTTGACAACCAGAGATTAGGCTTAAAATAGATAAAATGTGAAAGGCTTTCATGAGAGCAAGTTTATGGGAATGGGTTGGATTTAGATCAGTAGAGCCCAGGGCATCGGCCTTCAGAGAGAAAGGGAATATTTGGGTTGGAGTGGGAATAAGACCAACTTTGCTACCTGCACCCATCCATTTACAGAAGATTGATCAAGATCAAGAAGAAACTAATACAAAGCTCTATGTAAATAAAGTTACATGTAATATGTAAGTAAAGTAAAAAAAAATATGTAAGTAAACTCGATATAAATTCTTGTTAACTAACAAATTATTTAATTGTTATAAATCAAGCTCCTCCAGGCCTTTGTGTTAAGATGTCCGAGGGAAAAAGCTTAATAGATTCTTGTATTGAAGAAAGGAAGGCCAGGACTTGAGAACTGGTCCCTGTCAGCTCATAGCTGTCCCTGGCCAGGTTTGAAGAGCTCAAGAGAGAAAAGGAGAGGAGGAAACCCAAGGTTCTGGTAACTCTTGAAGTAGGAAGTTTTTTTCCCCCACACTTTTCTGCTTCTGAGACTTTTTTGCATATGATTTCCAAAGTTTGGCTTGTGCTGACCAACAGTATTCTCCTCCCCCAACCCTGTGGCATAAAAAAAGTTTGAGATACATAATTTCTAGGTGATCTAATCATTTTTATTAACAATGATATCATATTTATTAATAAAGGATAAATATTTGGCTGTTTCTCTTAGACCAAAGACTCTGCATGGTAATGGGTTCACAATTTATATATTCCTGGAAGAGTGGGTATTCTTGAGGATAGCAATCAACTCTGATTGGTTAACAATTAATCAGAAAACAAATATTACAATGAGAGGCTAGACTATATTACAATGAGGATCTTGTGGTATGTGACTTGGATCACCCAAATCTGGGCCAAACAGACTTATCCATTTCCATATCACTTATTTGACAAAAGGGAGAATCAACATTTTCCCAGACTTCTCTGAGTAAACACAATGAGTAGGGATGCATCTATTAACTAAAACTTAAAATTTGTTTTACAATATGATTAGATCTTGGCATGGATAAATCCTTGAGAAAGATTTCCCATACTAGTTCATTTCTGGATGAGAAGTAGAAAATCAGGAAAACCTTGGTTCTGATTGAATAATTAGTTATTTATATGAGAGAGAAATGATTATTTTTCTCCACTGCCAACTCTATTCCATACCTATAGTTTGAAATCCCTCCCATCTTTCCCAGCTAACATAACACTTCCTCTACAAAGTTTCTCCTGATTTATCCTTCATCCTCCAATTGGTCACAATTATTTCTCCTCCCAGAGTGTCAGAAAAACGTTTTATTTACATCTCCATTCCCCTCAATTTACTGTCTTCTCTTTTGTGCTATAGTTAGCAGTGTACGTATCATATCCATGAGGGAAAATATAATTATGTCATTCATCTCTGTAGCTCTTCTAGCACTTGGAACGGCATTCTGCCCATAGTAGATGCTTAATGAATGTTTGTTGAATTTGTTGTTTTTCCTTTTTGAAGAGAACAAATGACATCATGGCGTAACGTCTTGACTTGCACATGAATTTGATTTAAGTGTGGCAGAGTTGTGAAAAGTTTTCAGCCTCACTTTCTCTTTCAGAGTCATTGAAGATCAGTGGCAAAAAAAGTCAGGATAACTGACTACAGCCTGGGATGGAGTAGATGACCCTAGAATCTTTGATATCTAATCAAGTTTAAGCACTTCACAGTATCTACTTCAGCTACCTTCATGGTTATTGGAACAAATTATTCTCATCTCATTATGCTCCTTCTTCTAGGTCAGGTAGGCATTCCCTTAAATCACTGATTAGTTTGAGGTTGAGCAAAACAACCTGGTTTTTCTAGTCTACCAAGATGGTTTTACTGAGATGTAGCTACTGCATATACTACAAACTTCTTGGAACCATGGGTAAGAGTTGAATCAAAGTGGACATCAAAGGTTGATGAGCAGCCCTGAAAAGGGCTCAAAAAGCCAACAAGCCCTCATAGAGGTGCTGATCCTCCATGAATACTTGATACACTCCTTGTTGAATTTAAACTCTATCGCTAGACCTGACCCCTTTCTCAGTTCCAGGCTGACCTACACCTTTGGTTGACTCTAGCATATTCTTACCTAGATCTGGGCTTTTTCTTCTTTTTTTTTTTTTATTATAGCTTTTTATTTACAAGATATATGCATGGGTAATTTTCAGCAAAACCTTTTGTTCCAACTTTTCCCCTCCTTCATCCCATGGCAGAGTGACCAATACTTGTTAAATATGTTAAAGTATAAGTTAATTACAATATATGTATACATTCCATACAGTTATTTTGCTGTACAAAAAGAACTGGACTTTGAAATAGTGTACAATTAGCCTGTGAAGGAAACCAAAAATGTAGTTGGACAAAAATTAGAGGGATTGGGAATTCTATGTAATGGTTCATAGTCATTTCCCAGAGTTCTTGCACTGGGTGTAGCTGGTTCAGGTCATTACTGCTCTATTGGAACTGATTTGGTTCATCTCATTGTTGAAGAGGGCCACATCCATCAGAGATCATCATATAGTATTATTGTTGAAGTATATAATGATCTCCTGGTCCTGCTCATTTCACTCAGCATCAGTTCATATAAGTCTCTCCAGGCCTTTCTGAAATCATCCGCTGGTCATTTCTTATAGAACAATAATATTCCATAATATTCCTATACCACAATTTATTCAGCCATTCTCCAATTGATGGGCATCCACTCAGTTTCCAGTTTCTGGCCACTACAAAGAGGGCTGCCACAAACATTCTTGCACATACAGGTCTCTTTCCCTTCTTTAAAATCTCTTTGGGATACAAACCCAGTAGTGACACTGCTGGATCAAAGGGTATGCAGTTTGATAACTTTTTGAGCATAGTTCCAAATCGTTCTCCAGAATGGCTGGATGTATTCACAATTCCACCAACAATGTATCAGTGTCCCTGTTTTCCCACATCCCCTCCAATATTCCGCATTATCTTTCCCTGTCATTCTAGCTAATCTGACAGGTATGTAGTGGTATCTCAGAGTTGTCTTAATTTGCATTTCTCTGATTAATAATGACTTGGAGCATCTTTTCATATGGCTAGAAATAGTTTCAATTTCTTCATTTGAGAATTGCCTGTTCATATCCTTTGACCATTTATCAATTGGAGAATGGCTTGATTTCTTATAAATTAGAGTCAATTTTCTATATATTTTGGAAATGAGGCCTTTATCAGAACCTTTGACTATAAAAATGTTTTCCTAGTTTATTGCTTTCCTTCTAATCTTGTCTGCATTAGTTTTGTTTGTACAAAACCTTTTCGATTTGATATAATCAAAATTTTCTATTTTGTGATCAATAATGATCTCTAGTTCTTCTTTGGTTATAAATTTCTTCCTCTTCCACAGGTCTGAGAGGTAAACTATCCTATGCTCTTCCAATTTATTTATAATTTCATTTTTTATATCTAGATCATGAACCCATTTTGACCTTATTTTGGTATATGGTGTTAAGTGTGAGTCAATGCCTAATTTCTGCCATGCTAATTTCCAATTTTCCCAGCAATTTTTGTCAAACAGTGAGTTCTTATTCCAAAAGCAGGGTCTTTGGGTTTGTCAAACACTAGATTATTAAAGTTATTGACTGTTTTGTCCTTTGAACCTAACCTATTCCACTGATCAACTAGTCTGTTTCTTAGTCAATACCAAATGGCTTTGGTAATCACTGCTTTATAATATAATTTTAGATCTGGTACAGCTAGGCCACCTTTTTTTTATTTTTTTCATTAATTCTCTTGAAATTCTTTACCTTTTGTTTTTCCATATGAACTTTGTTGTTATTTTTTCTAGGTCATTAAAATAGTTTTTTGGGAGTCTTATTGGTATAGCACTAAATAAATAGATTAGGTAGTATTATTATCTTTATTATATTTGCTTGCCCTATCCAAGAGCATTTAATATTTTCCCATTTGGTTAGATCTGACTTTATTTGCGTGGAAAGTGTTTTGTAGTTTTGCTCATATAGTTTCTGATTTTCCCTTGGCAGATAGATTCCTAAATATTTTATAATATCAGTAGTTACTTTAAATTGAATTTCTCTTTGTAACTCTAACTCTTGGATTTTGTTAGTGATATATAAGAATGCTGATGACTTATGTGGGTTTATTTTGTATCCTGCAACTTTGCTAAAGGTGTGGATTATTTCTAATAGCTTTTTAGTAGAATCTCTGGGGTTCTCTAAGTGTACCATCATATCATCAGCAAAGGGTGATAATTTAGTTTCCTTATTACCTACTCTAATTCCTTTAATCTCTTTCTCAACTCTTATTGCCAAAGCTAGCATTTCTAATACAATATTGAATAGTAATGGTGATAATGGGCAATCTTGTTTCACTCCTATCTTATTGTAAATGGTTCCAGTTTATCCCCATTACATATGATGCTTACTGATGGTTTTAAATAGATGCTACTGATTATTTTAAGAAAAAGTCCATTTATTCCTATACTCTCAAGTGTTTTTTAATAGGAATGGATGTTGGAGTTTATCAAATGCTTTTTCTGCATCTATTGAGATGATCATATGGTTTTTGTTAATTTGGTTATTAATATGGTCAGTTATACTAATAATTTTTCTAATATTGAAGCAGCCCTACATTCGTGGTATAAATCCTATTTGATCATGGTGTATTATCCTGGGGATGATTTTCTGTAGTCTTTTTGCTAATATCTTATTTAAGATTTTAGCATCAATATTCATTAGGGAGATTGATCTATAATTTTCTTTCTCTGTTTTCAACCTACCTGGTTTAGGTATCAGTACCATATCTGTGTCATAAAAGGAATTTGGTAGGACTCCTTCATTTCCTGTTTTTTCAAATAGTTTATATAGCATTGGGGTTAGTTGTTCTTTAAATATTTGGTAGAATTCACATGGAAATCCATAGATTTGGGTTTCTTAACTGGGATTCTTACCACTCTTTGACCATTGGGGGTTCATGAATAGATTTCAGAGGGGCCATGAAATTGGATGGGGAAAATTATCCCTTTCTTTTTACTAGCCTCTAAATGAAATTTATCATTTCCTTGAATTATTTAAATTTTTTTTATTAGAAGGGACCCATAGCTTTCCACAAACTTTCAAAAGGAATTTGTGATAAAAAATTTAAAAAGTTAATAATCCTTGACCTCTATATCCCATTGGAAGTTCAAACTCAACAGCAGTTCAACTCAACATTTCAAAAACTGAAATTATTATCTTTTCTCCCAAATCTGCTCCACAATGACTTCATTATTTTTGTCAATGGTGCCATCATTCACCCAATCTGCTATGCTCAAAACCTTATCAAAGGACTATATTTAACATGCTCTCTTGAGAGATAGTATGGTGAAGAAGGCACTAGACTCAGAATCTAGAAGACCTGGGTTCAAATACTATTGCAGATACTTATGTTGTAGTGACTCATGGCATGTCACTTAACTTCTCTGTGCCTCAATTTGCTGATTTCTAAAATGAGGAGATTGAGTTAGATGATCTATTAAAGTCTCTTCCAGCCCCAAAGTCTATGATCCTATGACCAAAAACATTAATCTCATTCCCTACAACTAAATCAATGGCTAAGTCCTCTTGATGTTATTATCATATCTCTTGCATGTGACTCCTCTGTTCACTCACCCAACTACTCCTTAAAGTCAGCACTGTTCCACTGCATTACCAGAATGGTTTTTTCACTCTCTCCTTCTATTATCTCCTATCTATAATCCATACTCAAATAATCTTCCTAATGCTCAAGTCTGACCACCTTCCTCCTTTGTTCTTTATCTTTAATTACTTCCTGTTTTTATAATGAATAAAGCACAAACTACTTACCCTAGCTTTCAATGACCTCTTTCATTTGCCATATGTTCCATTCTAGCCCCATTTTACACTATTTCTCTTCTTGTTCTCTATTGTCCTAACTATTCCTTGATTTTATCTTGTTATATCTTTCTTCCATGAGTTTATGTAATCTCCCATATTTGCAATGGGCTCCTTTTCTCTCCCACCTTTTTCTCTTTCACCTCTTTCAGTATTTAGCTCAGGTGCTAACACTTCTATGAAGTCTTCTTTTATTCCTCAAGCGGGAGGAGACTGATACCTTTTCTTTTAAACCTCCGTCCCTCGTATGGTCCCTTGTATGCACTTAATCAATTTAAAAATAGTTAGTTGATATCTTTTGTCTGCATCACTCATGGTGCTAGTTAATCACATATTGCCTTACATTGCTGTTTTATTATTTCACATATGCATGTCCTGTCTTTCCAACTAGACCAAACATTTGTGGAAAGCAAAGACTGGGTCTTTTTTTCTCTATTTTCTAGCACCAATTTTACCACTAAATATCAGTGGGACTTTGGGCAAGATGGAACACTTTATTTATTTTCTTATCTATAAAGCAAGGATTTGAACTAGATAATTTTTATAACACTTTAAAATGGGCAAAGTGCTCCATATATGATCACAATTGGCATTGAATAGTGTTTCTTCCAGCTCTAAAATTCTCTAGTTCTTATATCCTGGATAGTGCCTAGTATAAAAGAAGCACAGAGTAGGCACTCAAAGAAACTTATTGAATCTATTAGTTAAATATATAAGCAAAAGAAAACTTATCAATATTTATGGAAATTACCATTTCCTAAGCCAGTTAGATTCTTACTGAAATTTTCCTCTGATTTCTTTGAATTCTTATCCTAGTTTCTCAAAATGCCACCTCTTCTCCATGGCTGACTTCTGTGTATCTTTTTTCTTTTGGGGAAAGAAATCATCCTGGAGAATATAGAGGAGAGAAAGGAAAAAAGATGTGGGTTAGGGGCTAGAAGATGAAATCATAATCTGAAGGGAACAGCCTTCTTAGAAACAATCTGTCACTCTAACCCAGTCACCAGAAAGAGTAAATAAATTCAGATGGTAACTCCATCTCTGATTTGTGGTGTTGTGAACAATTCCTCCCAGCTCTATTCTCACAGTGTGTGATATCACTCAAATGCCTTGATGGAATTAGAAGCCTAATTTATTTATGGTTGGGGATATGCTGTTCCTTATGGCATTGAAATTGTCTTTATTTTATAGACTGCTTGAAGCAATTTAATATGGTTGGATCCCACTGAGGGATGCATACCGACAGAAACCCAACAAGTGAAAGCAGAATGACTGGAGGCTTCTGTGGAATGCAGTGGTGAAGGGGGAGAACCCAAACAACATGGAAGGCATGTTAGATAGTCATAACAACAATACCAATAATAATACCTTCTCTTTGTGTAGCAATTGACTGTTTGTAAATTGATTTCACATATCTCATTTGGCCTTAGATCAAATAAAATCAAGGGATCTGTGTTTATGAGACACAGTAATGTTTTCCCTTTTATGGAGCTATTTCCCTCACAAAGATGGCATTCATTCCCCGTGGACTAGGGTAAAGTGGGAATTATGTATATAGGTCCCTTTATAAAGGTTCTAGCCCAGATGGTATTGGAACCAATGGAAGAATGATAAAAACAGAATGACAAAAAGAACAGGCTTCCTATTCCCTTCCAATCAGTCAATTCTATATTCAACAAATGAACAAATATTTATTAAGTGTCTATCATAAATTACTTTAGCAAACATTAGGGATATAAATAAATATTAAGGATAAATAAATGAACAATAAGGATATAAATAAATATTAGGGATATAAATAAATATAAATTAGGGACATAAATAAAGGCAAAAGAGAGCCCTGCTCTCAAAAAGCTTCTAATCTATTGGGGGGAGGGAGAGACAGTATATAAACAACTATCTCTAAACAAACTATATTCAGGATAAATTAGGGGGGCATTAATATTAAGGAGCACAAGGAAAAATTTATAGGAGAAAATCAGATTTTAACTGAGACTTGAAGGAAGACAAGCAAGCTAGGAAGGGGAGATGAGAAGGGTGAAAGTCCCAGGCATGGTAGAGAATCAGCAAAAATGCCCAGAGTCTAGAATTTAAGATGAGAGAGTTTAGGGAATAAGACACCCAACCAGAATAAAGATTAGGAAGTGATCTCAATCCCAACACATTTTCTATTCTGTAAATCACAACCAATCAATCAATATTTATTGAGTGTCTGCTATGAGTCAGGTCCTGGACTAGGCATAGAAGATACAAAGACATAAATTAAATAGTAGCTGCCCCTCAGGAGCTTAAATTCTATCTGGGGCAACATGTATCAAAAATGAAATTCATTATACATCTACTCTTGTCTCCTACATCTGTTATCCTCGTGTTCCCATTTTTGTTAATGGTACCATCAACCTTCCATTCATCCATATTCACCACTTTGGAGTCATCTTTGCTCTTTCCTCAACCCTCCAGTATAGAATGGGAGTTCCGGGGAGGGTGCACAAACAGTTTTGTTTGTTTCTTTATTCTCTGGACTAATTCAATGTCTTACATATGGAAGATGCTTAATTAATGTTTGTTGGATTGAATTGAAAATGTCACCAAGATTTTGTTAGTCCATGAGAGTAGCTGATGGTATGGGATAAATGTCAAGTTTATAGCTATGAAATAATGTATGTAAAGTGGTTTGTTTTCCTGAAATGCCACATGACTGTGGAGGACGCCAATGAAGACGCAGTTGAGGAGTTGTGCATTTTTGCTTCCTTGTGGGTTTTACAAACCATGTGCAAGATTTTTTGCTTGTAGGCAATACTCCACATAGAATATTGGTGAACATGCTTCTGGATGTGTAATAGAGGCTAAATAATCTCTGTTTCCTATTGGAATATAGTGTGATAACAAAAAAAGTCTTTTAATTCTCTGCTATATCAAAAATGAGTGCATGGGAAAAGTTTGAATGGAGAATTTAATACTTTCTTTATTGGAGGTTTTTGAATGAGCTAAGATCAATTACTCTAGCCCCCTGGATGAGGAAGAGACATTGGCTTTATCTTCCACTCAGCTGCCATGTACTCATGGAAGTCTAGCATTTCTGTTTCTTTTGTCTCATTTTTTTTTTAATCTTAGGATGAAGGAGTTTTCAGAGACAACACAGAACAGATTATAACCTCATACCCTTCAAAAGAGCCATCAGAGGTCCCCTCACTTGAAATGGTAGCACAATGGTAGCTGCACATATTGGGCCTGGTGAGAAGCCAGCTGTAAGGAGAAACCTGCTTGGTCCAGCTTATTAGGAATTGACCTAGCAGTAAGATAATATCCAACAAATAAGGGATGACTTCTCCATTAGACACCCAGAAGTGAACTTAGGAAGAACTCCATAAAGGGAAAAAGAACTTGCAGGTTCACGAAATAATCTTGAGTCAAATACATGCTCAAAATGTTTGTTTTAGTTTCTTTCAACTTTGAATCTAATCTCCTCAATTTCTTGGTGTATGGGAGAGTATGCCTCATGTTTAGAGGAAGGGGGTGGGCATTTGAGCCCAGCTTCCTTAAAGACCTTAAAGACATAAATGTATATGCATAGGGGAGAGTGTGCTCTCACTTTGGGGGAGATGTTTTTGGTACCTCTTTTCTTACTATGCCTTTTCAGTAATTGATACCAACTGTTTGATATTGAGGAAATATTAACTGGTTAATTGGTATTATGAAGCACAACAAAAGGGAGCTCAGGCAATAATACAATAAATCTCAGTTTCTTCCTTTCTCTCTCTCTCTCTCTCTCTCTCTCTCTCTCTCTCTCTCTCTCTCTCTCTCTCTCTCTCTCTCTCTCTCCTTTCTCTCTCTCTCTCTCTCTCTCTCTCCCTCCCTCCCCTCTCTCTCCTCCCTCCCCTCTCCCTTCCTTCCTTCCCTCCTCCCTTCCTTCCCTCCTTCCTTCCTTCCTCCTTCCTTCCCTCTTTCCTTCCCTCCTTCCTTCCCTCCTTCCTTCCTTCCTTCCTTCCCTCCTTCCTCCTTCCTTCCTTCCTTCCTTCCTTCCTTCCTCCTTCCTTCCTTTCCTTCCTTCCTTCCTTCCTTCCTTCCTTCCTCCTCCCTTCCTTCCTTCCTTCATTCCTTCCTTCCTTCCTTCCTTCCTTCCTTCCTTCTTCCTTCCTTCCTCCTTCCTTCCTTCCTTCCTTCCTTCCTTCCTCTTCCTTCCTTCCTTCTTCCTTCCTTCCTTCCTCCTTCCTTCCTTCCTTCCTCCTTCTTCCTTCTTTCCTTCCTTCCTCCTTCCTTTCCTTCCTTCCTTCCTTTCCTTCCTTCCTTCCTTCCTTTCCTTCCTTCCTTCCTTCCTTCTTTCCTTCCTTCCTCCTTCCTTCTTCCTTCCTTCCTTCCTTTCCTTCCTTCCTCCTTCCTTCCTTCCTTCCTTCCTTCCTTCCTTCCTTCCTTCCTCCTTCCCTCCTTCCTCCTCCTTCCTTCCTTCCTTCCTTCCTTTCCTTCCTTCCTTCCTTCTTTCCTTCCTTCCTTCCTCCTTCTTCCTTCCTTCCTTCCTTCCTTTCCTTCCTCCTTCCTTCCTTCCTTTCCTTCCTTCTTCCTTCCTTTCCTTCCTTCCTTCCTTCCTTTCCTTCCTTCCTTTCCTTCCTTCCTTCCTTCCTTCCTTCCTTCTTTCCTTCCTTCCTTCCTTCCCTCCTTCCCTCCTCCTTCCTTCCTTCCTTCCTTCCTTCCTTCCTTCCTTCCCTCCTTCCTTTCCTTCCCTCCTTCCTTCCTTCCTCCTTCCTTTCCTTCCCTCCTTCCTTCCTTCCTTCCTCCTCCTTCCCTCCTTCCTTCCTTCCTTCCCTCCTTCCTTTCCTTCCTTCCTTCCTTCCTTCCCTCCTTCCCTCCTTCCTTCCTTCCCTCCTTCCTTCCTTCCTCCTTCCTTCCTTCCTTCCTTCCTTCCTTCCTCCTTCCTTCCTTCCTTCCTTCCTTCCTTCCTCTTCCTTCCTTCCTTCCTTCCCTCCTTCCCTCCCTCCTTCCTTCCTTCCTTCCTTCCTTCCTTGTTTCCTTCCCTCCTTCCTTTCCTTCCTTCCTTCCCTCCTTCCCTCCTTCCCTCCTTCCCTCCTTCCCTCCTTCCCTCCTTCCCTCCTTCCTTCCTTCCTTCCCTCCTTCCTTTCCTTCCTTCCTTCCTTCCTTCCCTCCTTCCCTCCTTCCTTCCTTCCCTCCTTCCTTCCTTCCTCCTTCCTTCCTTCCTTCCCTCCTTCCCTCCTTCTTTCCTTCCTTCCTTTCCTTCCCTCCTTCCCTCCTTCCCTCCTCCTTCCCCTCCTTCCTTCCTTCCTTCCTTCCTTCCCTCCTTCCTTCCTTCCCTCCTTCCCTCCTTCCTTCCTCCTTCCTTCCTTCCTTCCTTCCTTCCCTCCTTCCTTCCTTCCCTCCTTCCCTCCTTCCTCCTTCCTTCCTTCCTTCCTTCCTTCCCTCCTTCCCTCCTTCCCTCCTTCCCTTCTTCCTTCCTTCCTTCCTTCCTTCCTTCCTTCCTTCCTTCCTTCCTTCCTTCCTTCCTTCCTTCCTTCCTTCCTTCCTTCCTTCCTTCCTTCCTTTTTTCTTTCTGCCTTAGAGCTCTCAGGCCAATTCTCTCATTCTGAGAAGGAAAGACTTAGATTAGCCTTACAGAAGATAGATTCATGATAACAACCTGAACAATAAGTTTAGTTCTGGAATAAGTGATTGAAAATCATTTGGGCATAAATATCATAGAATTTAGACTTGTAAGAGGCCTTGGAGATCATCTAATTCAATCTCATCATTTTACAGATGGAGAAACTACAGTCAAGAAAACAAGATTCGAAAGCATGTTTTCTGATTGTAAATCCAATGTTCTCTAGAGATGAACAGATTAACGATTCTTACTAGTTATTATTTTTATTATTCCATTTTCCTTTTGAACCAATCATTGGAAAGTATGTAAATAAATAACAATAGCAACAACAAGTCCTTACCTCCCACCCTATCAAAAATAAAAACAGGTATGGGGGCGTATTCCTATAGTCCTGGCTACTGGGGAAGCAGATGGATCACTTCAACTTGGGAAATTTGAATTGCAGTAGGACTAATGTTGTTCAGGTATCCACATTAAGTCTGCCACCAATATTAAGAATTCCTAGAAATAGGAAACTATCAGATTGCCTAAGGAGGGTGAACCAGTCAAGGTTGGAAACGGAACAGGTCAAACCTTCCTTGCTGATCATCAATGGGATTGGGCATATAAGTGGCTAGTGTACTTTCAACTTGGAAGTATACTAGCAACCAAGATAAGAGACTCAGCTCCATTCATATCACTGCTCCCACCCATCTACTTCCCCAAAACAAGTAAGCTACAACACAAGTTCTCTTCACTTCCCCTTTGGTTGAGTTCTTAATACTGTTTGCTCTTGATTCTTTCAGGCCACACTGATGGTCCTACTTTTGCTGGGTTGTTTTGTTAGGTTAGGCTTTGTCTGCTATGCCCACTGTAGGGAGAAACATTTGTAGTTCATCAGGACGAGGTTACCGAAAAGACCACATGAGTTTAGGAAGGATCCACAAGTTCTAGATTCTATCTGATGATACTATCTGCAGGGTAATCTTGGACAAATAATTTATTTCCCCATTTTCCATTTATCTTTAGATCACAGAATTTCAGAAGATCAAAACTGGATTCCAATAAAATTGAATTAGATGATTTCTAAGGCTACTAAGGCTCAATAATTCTATGAAAAATCTATTGCTCTACACAATGAAATAAATAACAGTACAAGAGAGTATATAATACATGCTATAAACTAACTACTCTACGACTTCATGAGACAAAGATCATTGAGGGCTGGAGTGGTCAGGAAGAGTTTCACAGTAAGGGAGGTAGACTGATATGGAGCCTTGAAGGTCAGGTAGGAATTAAATTTTATTTTTGGGTTCCCAGAGTTGAGGATGGATATAGAAATAAAAGTGACTAGGATCAGAGTGCTTTCAGCTTTGGGCAAGTGAAACTGTAAGGGTGGTTCTCCAACCACCCTTTTGACACACTGAGGGGCAAGGGAATTCAAATCAGTCCCATCAAGGGCATTGAAATTTCAGAAATGAAATCCAGTGAGCCAAGAGGGAGCTTTGCTGGAACTTCCCACCAGGGAGGGATTAACCTACTGGACCCAGGAGGCTGGTTTCCCCTTCCCCTCCCCCTCTGCCCCCCACATCTTGAACTCATTTTCCATCATGAGGGAGTTGAGTTTTACAGATTACAGTCAGCAGCACGTGTTTATTCGGCTTCTACATTCCCCAGCCAGAGGGAAAGATAACTGAATATGATGGATAACCACTAATTTGGTCATTACCTCCATTTCTAAATGACTGCCTGGAGCGGATGGGGCAGCCTTAGCGCAGAGCCCAACCCTATTCTTAATAAGGCAGGGCTCCCAGCTCTTTCCGTGGCCCACAAGACTTCACAGCTGTTCTTGTCCTGCTAAGACTGGGGAGAGGTGGAGAGAGGTAAATCCCCAAAGTGGGAGGCAGGATGGATTCCCTGCTCCATTTGGGCTGGTTTGCTGTGCAAATATATACCACGCTCATTTCACTTTCACACCTTTGTTCACAATATATCCTGACCTGGATCTTCTTCCTTTCTCTCTAAGGAGTTTATCCAAATACTAGGCAGCCTTTAGACTCCAATTCTTGTCTCATCCCTACTCCCCAAAGTCTTTTCTAGCTACTCCACTCAGCCCATACAGATCTATTTCTTTTCCTTCTCTGACTTCCTTGACAGATTTTAGCACATGCTCTGGAATTCTGGAATCTAAGGCCTGATCACATGTTGTTCTATGTTTTTTTTTTTATCTGCTTTATACCTTTGTGTTTTTAGCCAGATTGTAATGTCCTTAGGGTACTCTCTTCTCTTTATGTTCAATGATATTTACTATAGGATTGGGCACATAGTAGGCACTAAAAGACTTGAGGTTAATTAATCTTATTTGACAGGAGGGAAGAGCAGGAAAGGAAAACAATCAATTCCAGCTGAGTATAAAGGGGACCAGAAGATATGGTAATGAATAACTGAAGAAGGATGAGAAGAACTAAATGATTCCTCCCTTCCTATTCCCCCCTCCTCCAAAGTAGTAACCTTGGAGTCTGGATTTAATATTCCTCCTTACGACATTGAGGCATTATTCATGATACTCTGCCTTGGAGGCAGGAGACTGGACAGGTTGATGTCTTAAGAATGTTCCAGCTCTGATTTTATGACAATATTCAGAAAGCTTTTTTTTTTAATTTAGAAGCTCATATAGAAGAGAGCTACAAAGATGATGAAGAGTTTGAAAGCCATAATATTTGAGGATCAGTTTTAGATTCTGTGTAAGAAAAAAATTTCCCAACAGAATTATCCGAAAAATACAATGGGCAGCTTTGGGTATAGTGAGTCCCCTTTTGCTTGATGTCATCAAATGAAAGCTCATCAGTGTTGAAGAGGGGATTTTTGATTAGATACGGGTTGGACTAACTTACCTGTGATATGCTTTCTAACTCTGGGATGATTATGATCTAGATGAAGGAATTGGGAATGTTTGGTCTGGAGGAGAGAATACTTAAGTTTTGGGGTAGAAAATATGATATTTGTCTTCAGATATTTGGAACATAGGAAGAGACTTAGTATCATTCTAATAACACTGGAAGGGACCACAGAGGTCATCTAGTCAAATCCCCTGATTTTACAGATGGGGAAACTGTGGCCCACATGGGTTAAGTGACACCAAAGTGGCACAAGTAATTGTGGAGAGTTAAAATTTGTTCTTTGCCATTTGAAGGCAGCATTAGGACCAATATAGTAAGTGCCTTATTACTAAAAGTACTTTGTGGTCTGAAGACCATTTGACAGAAAGGATGCTGCAGAAAGAATTCCTTCATTGGATGGATTGCTGGTCCAGATGACCTCTAAGTCCCTTTCCTAATTCTAAAATCCCAAGATTTTGTGAATAATGCCAATTATAATATGGGACTTAGGGGATGGCATCTGCCAGATGACCCAGGCCCTTTATGCTCTACTTCCTTAGAAATGAGAAAAAATAGAACTTCCCTGGCCCATGTTATACCATGGAATGGAGTTCCTTCCATCTCTTCTTCCTTCTATTCCTATGTATTCCATATGTTCACAACTGTGATAGTCCATCAAAGGAACTCTCAAGGATATAAAATGAGATGTTCTGGTGAGAAAACTGTTCTAATAAGAGCAGGAGTAACTTGTTAAGATTTTCCTTCGGAAGCCAAGATAGGGAGGCTAAATCTCCACCTTTCTTATTCTCAGGAGAGAGGCTATTTTCTATCTAAGCACCAAGTTTGGTTTGGGTTGTCATCAGGCTTCCAGGGACCATGGGCTCCCATATTTTTGGATAAATTTGGTCATCTTGAAAGTCATTTGCTCTAGGTGCCAAAATCATTTCCCCTAAAAGAGAAAGGAAATAGGATGAAGGAAATCAACACTGGCTGAAGAATGAACCCTCTCTGGGAAAGGGCACAGTTCAAAATATGGGCAAAGATTACTTGTACTCTGTATAAATCTTTTATGTATTTAGTTATTTACATGTTTCTCTGTTAGAATGTGAGCTTTTTGTGAGCATGAACTTTTTTTTGGTATTCTTTGTCTCTTCAGACCTTAGCTCTGTGATTAGCACATTAACAAAGGATTGTTGACTGACCATCAGGTCAACACTCATTGGGCTACTTTGTAAATTAGCAAGAGTCACATATTTGTGAGTTATTGCTTTGATGTTATTAAGAAAGGTTGAACTGGGAAATGAGTGTGGATTGCTTGCATT
The DNA here is from genome assembly GCF_016432865.1 of Antechinus flavipes. Lineage (NCBI taxonomy): Eukaryota > Metazoa > Chordata > Mammalia > Dasyuromorphia > Dasyuridae > Antechinus > Antechinus flavipes. The sequence continues at coordinate 90,324,788 of NC_067399.1, forward strand.
TTTGTTTTTCTTCCCAAGTTATTTTTACCTTTCTAAATCTGATTTTTCTTGTGCAACAAGATAACTATATAAATATGTACACATGTATTGTATTTAACATATACTTTAACATATTTAACATGTATGGGACTATCTGCCATCTAGGGGAGGAGGGGGAGGGAAGGAAGGGAAAAATTGGAACAGAAGTGATTTTAAGGGAAAATGTTGAAAAACTACCCATGCATATGTTCTGTCAATAAAAAGCTATAATAAAAAAATAGGCAGTTAAAAAAAGGAAGGTTGGAATAGTCAGGGAAGACTTCATCAAAGAGGAAAAGTCTTGAAATGAGCTTTGAGAATGTACTTAGAATCAAGTAGGGAATTCTAAAGGGGGAAAACCAATGTGGACAAAAAAAGTACAGAAGTGTGAACAAGCATTACTATTGTTGGGAAAATGGAAAAACTCAGACTATCCTAAGCAGCAGGAGGAGCTATAAACTGAGGCAACTTCATATGGGAGGCAGAAGATGAACTTTTCATAGAATCAATATTTTTCTTGACTAAGCTAACTTGTAGAATGGAAAAATCTGCTATTTGTTTTCTGATATCTAAATTCAAATCCTTTTTGTCTTGATCAATACTATATATTACCAAAGGAACCTTGACTACATCTTTTTCAGACTTCCATTGTGTATACTTTCTGACCATGATTTTTTTTTTTTTTGGCCATGTTTCTGAGTTGAGAAGAATTATCTGGAATGTTCAGTCAGGACTGAAGTCTGCTTCTAGGAATCACAGGAAAACCAGAAAATTATGTTAGAATCACCAAATTTCAGAACTGGAAAGAAACATAGACAAGGTCTCTTGATCTCCTTTGAAACGTCCAAACAAATGATTTTTCTGGCCTTTGAAGCCGCTCGTTATCTTTTTGCATAACTCTCATTGTTAGGAAAATTTTCCTACTTTTCCACAACCATCCATAGCTTTTGGTTCTTCCTTTTGGGGCCATGCCAAATAATCCTTCTTCCACATGACAATCCTTCAAATACTTGAAAACAGTTATCATTCCTTGCCATTATTCTCTTCCATAAGATAAACACATCTAGTTTCATCAACGGATCTTTATATGGCATGAAGTTAAGGCCCTTCTCTATCTTGGTTGTCCTCCAAATGCTCTCCAGTTTAGTTCATTTTATCTATTTATCTTTCATTTAACTTTTTTTTCAACAAAAATTTTTAACATTTAAAAAATTGGGGATTTCATATTCTCTTCCTTCTTTCCTCCCCTCCTCCCTCCTTGAGAAGGCAAGCAATTTGATATAGATTGTATATGTGCAGTCATGTAAAGCATTTCTGTATTGACCATGTTGCACAAGAAAACACACACCAAAAAAAAAAAAAAACAATAGTAAAGGAAGTTTTAAAAAGAAGTATGCTTCAATCTACATTCAGACCCCAATAGTTTTTTCTCTGGAAGCAGAAAGGTTTTTCATCATTAAGTCTTTCGGAATTGTCTTAAATCATTGCACTGATAAGAAGAGCTAATTCATTCACAGTTGCTCATTGTACAATATTGATGTTACCATGTACAATGTTCTCCTGATTATGTTTATTTCACTTTGCATCAGTTCATGTAAGTCTTACCTGATTTTACCTGGATTTTCTGAAACCATTTTGCTTGTAATTTCTTGTCACACAATAGTATTCCATCACAATTACATACTACAATTTGTTCAGCCATTTCCCGATTGGTGGATATACCCTTCATTTCCACAAAATGAAGCCACTAGAAGAGAGCTAATGTCCATTCTAAAACCATAGTGTTCAAACTTGAATACAATGTTCCATATGTAGTCTGACAAGAGTAAAGGAATGCAAAGTCATTGCTCAGGAGTCAGAAGACTAGGTTCCAAACCTGTCTCTAATACCTACTATCTGTTTGTCTACAAGTATGTCTTTTAACCTTCCTGGTCCTTACTTTTCTAATTTATGAAACAAGGAAATTGGGTGAGATAGCTTTTGAGTTCCCTTCCATCTCTGAATGAATCTATGATCCTATGACATCTTATTTCCTAGATGCTATGCTTTTCATAATATAGTTAAAGTTAACATTAACTTTCTTGGTTACTGTAACACTCTGCTCACCCACATTGAGTTTGTAGTCCACTAAAATCCTTAGATTTTTTTCAGATATTTAACTATACCTCCCCCATCTTATACTTTTGAAGATAATTTTTGAATCAGAGCCGACAGCTTTACATTTATCTGTATTATATTTCATCTTATTTGATTCTTTCCAATATTCTAGGCTGTCAAGAGCTTTCTGGATCTTGACTAGAGATTTAACTATCTCTAGATAGTTAGTCATCTAGAGAATTAACTATCCCTCTCAGCACTGTCATTTGTAAATGACAATAAAGCAATACAATTATGCCTTTATTACAGTTATTGGTAAAAAACGTTAAATAGCACAGAAAAAAGCTATTTAATAGCATAGATTCTCTGGGACATTTTCTGAATTCAGTCATTTTACTAATTCAAAATGTACCTAATTGTACTATCATCTAGGCTAAATGTTTTTATCTTTTCCACAAAAATAGCACAAGAAACTTCTTTAAATACTCTGATAAAATCAAGACATAGTATGACAAGGACTTTTAACTTGGATAAATTTGTAGGTATATGTGAACTTAAATGGGTATATCTTTATTTTCATTAATATCCCATTGAAATGTTGCATTTTATTTAATAATGAATTTAAAACACACCCACATTATTCTGAGACAGGGTACATAGGCTTCAACTTAATTGCCAAAGAGGTCCATACCATGCACAAAAAAGCCACAGATTTGTCATTAGTGTTTTCTTGAACTGTTAGTTTAGTAACTGTCCAAAAAAAAAAAAGAAAAGAAAATTAAGTTTAGGCTAAATTGTATTCTTTTAAAATAATTTTTATTGAAGATGTTTAAAATATATTCTATTGCAATCATTTCTAGATGTAGCCACTCCCTCCCCCTTGTTTATGCCCCTCTAAATTGTGTTAAGGAAAAACAGTTAAACAAAAACAATGAGTATAATCGTGTCTATGGTTAGCAGTGCAGTCTATACTTCATTCTTATATTCCTCTGTCTCTTGATCTTGGTCATTATCTGCTCTGAAAGACTAATAATTTATTACATACCTATTTAAAGGTTGGTTCCTTTTTAATGTTCCTTTCATTGAAATTATTGTAATAATTGCATATATTTTCTGGTACTGCTTATTTTGCTTAGCTCCAGTTCATAAAAATCTTTTCAAGTTTCTGTAGATTTCTTCATACTTTTCATTTCTTACTGTACATGAATAATCCATTACATTCACATAATGAAGTTTATTATCAATTCCCCAATAAATGGACATCTAATTTTGCTTCTTTGTTGTTGATAGCAAAAAAAAGTACTGAATTTTGGGATAAACTTTGGAGTTTGTCCACTAAATGTCTTTGATTTCCTTCCTTCCAGTTTTCTGTCAGTTTTTGATTTCCTTAAAGTATAGGATGTGATGTGTTCTTGATGAGGCCATGATTAGCTCCCTGTGATCACTGCTTTCTTTTCTATTTGCTTATTAAGGATTCCTTCAATAATGTTCTAGAATTTTGGCAGGATTCAAAGTCAAGGTCACTGGCTTAAATAATTTGTAGATTATATTCATAAAAGGCGAAGATCAATTAGATAGGGTTGAAGCAATTAGAGAAAAGAATGTAAGATGTCTAAAACCACTAAATTTAAACTATCAACAATAGTCACTGTTCGTATTAAACTTGTATGTTTTGCAAAGCATCTTATTTTTCTCTTATTTTTCCTTCAAAACAATTAAGTGAGATATTGTCCCCATTTTATAAATATAGATATTGAAGATCAGAGAAATTATGTGATTTGCTTAGAAACACACAGCTAGTAGTCTGAGGCAGAATTAAAATATAGGGCTTTAGTTCTCAAAGTCTAGTACCCTATTCTCTAAGCTACACTAAAATACCTATGCAATTGCCCTTTACCTATACAATCTCTCAGGTAGGTTACTTTCCCTTTCTAGACTTCATTTGTAAAATGAGAAGGTTGGAATAGATGCTTTCTGTGGTTGCCTTCCAGCATGAAATACTACTAGGGACATCCATCTTGTCAGAAATTTGGTAAAGAACAATATCTTATACCATTTACCAAGATAAGGTCAAAATATTTGTGACCTAGATATAAAGAGAATATTATAAGAAAATTTAAGATCATGATACATATTACCTATCAGACATATGAACAGGAAGACCATTTATGAATAATAAGAGATAGCAGTATAAGATGTAAAATAGATAATTTTTATTATATAAAATTTAGTTTTTTTAAAAATAATGTCTTTTTATTTTTCAAAATAGTTTTCAACAAGATAGTTTTCACCATTCACCCTTGCAAAACCTTGTGTTTCAATTTTTTCTCCCTTCCCTAGACAAGCAAGTAATCCAATAGAGATTAAACATGTGCAATTCTTCTAAACATATTTCCACATTTATCATTCTGTACGAGAAAAATCAGATCAAAAGGGAAAAAATGAGAAAGAAAAAACAAGCAAGCAAACAACAACAATAAAGGCGAAAATATCATCTTGTTATCCACATTCAGTCCCCATAGTCCTTTCTCTCTGGATGCAGATGATTCTCTCCATCACAAATCTATTGGAATTGGCCTGAGACTACATTAAATTTAAAATGTTTTATACAAATAAAATAAATATAGCCACGATTTAAAGGAAAGCAGTCAAAAAATGTTAATCATTTAGTTTGTGCCAGGCACTATTCTAAGTACTGGAGATGCAAAGAAAAGCAAGACAGTTCCTGCTTTCAAAGGATACTAATAGGGGAGACAGTATGTATATCACTATGTACAAATAAGAGAAAACAGGATAAATTAGAAATAATCAACAGAGAGAAGGCACAAGAATTAAAGGGAATCAGGAAAGGTTGTGTGTGTGTGTGTGTGTGTGTGTGTGTGTGTGTGTGTGTGTGCAGAATTTTAGCTGCAACTTAAAGGTATTCATGGTCAGAAATGAAAAGGAAGAACATTCCATGGGAAAATGGATGGACAGACACAGGGGGCAGCCAATGAGAATTTCAAGAAGCTGAGATGGATTGTTTCATTCAAGGAACAGTGAAAAGGCTAGTGTTCCCAGATTACAAAGAGTGTGGTGGCCACATCAGGTGTAAGAAGACTGGGAAGTTGGGGAGAAGCAGATCATGAAGGACTTTAAATGCTAAACAGAGAATTTTATATTTGATCTTGAAGGTGATATGGAGCCACTGATGTTTGTTAATAAGGGTGATGACATGGTCAGACCTATACCTGACACCCAATTCATAGCAGAATCCATAAGATCATAGAGAATTGTGAGGGACCTTAGAAGCCCTTTGGTCCAGCCTCTTCATGTTTATAGACAAGAAAACTGAGGCCTGGGAATGATAGGTGACTTGACCATGGTTACACAAATAGAAAGTGTAAAAAGGCATTTAGAATTGGGATTCACATTAGTCAAGATCTGTGACTTCAGAGACAATGTACCTGTAATTAGGATTTTTAAAACTTTTCCTATTCATGAATCCTTTTCACTGGAGACACTTTTATGTCACCCCAGGTATATAAGTATGTAAAATAGGTGTACAAATCAAACATTTACTGATAATAAATCATAATTTCACAACTTCCATATTCAGATATGAGATCCCATATTGGGTTGTGACCCACAGTTTAAGAATCTAGGCTCTACTATTCTTTAAAGGGGAGATTAGAAGGGAGGTCTCTTGGTTTCTCATCTTGGACCCTAAACTGCCTTAGGAGAAATATAGAGAACAGAAAGAATAGGTAAATGAATAGTTAAGCATGAAGGTTTATTGTCATAAGAGAATAAACATAGGCTGTTTGGGGTAGTATTTGATCTCTTCATAGGAGCTTTATAGGAGATATGGTGGGATGGAAAAAATGATTTGGAGTTAGGGGCTTTGAGTAGAATCTTGGCTGACTACTAGGCCAAAGAGCCTTATTGGCTCAATGGGTAGTATTTCATTTTTGTAATTTGAAGGCTAAGAGTTTCAGCTTCACATGGAACACTCATTATAGGCTTTCTACTCCAGAAGTCATTTTCTTGTCATAGCTATTGTGGAGACAATTCTCATATGGACACAAGTCAAACTAGATGACCTCTAAGGTAATTTCCTAGACTGAGATTTTATTCCATGATGCTTCTTCATAAGCTTGATTAAGTGCTTAGCAAATCCTTATTCAATAAATGCATGAGTAAAGTTGAAGACAGCCCAAGGAAGACTTTTGTTTAGTCTTTGATTCCTGGTATTTCCAACAGGTCCCTCATTTCTAGTCATTCTCTCAATAAAAAACAGAAGTAGACCACTGGAAATAGCAGCTATGGAAATCTCTGCAAATCTCTGTCATTGACTTACTGACCAACTAGAGGTTTATTTGTGCTCGTTCCACATTGGTTGCTTCGTGATAGGAAGGAGAGAGATCATAGAAAGTTATTTCTACTTTTGGCTTAACACCTGGGCCTTGAGATAATACCAGCCAACTGCAAAGATTTAGAAATCCTCCTGTAGGAAGTCAGAATGTAATAAGCTTTAGATCAACAGTTCATATAGCATAAAAAGTTGCCCACCGCCCAAGAGAGATTTCCTAATATACTGTAACCTCCGTCTTCCCCTTGAAACATCTTAGTTCCATGAAGCAATAAACCAGTCTGGTCTAAGTTACTCAAGTTCTTTGAAGTCCTGGAAAGGCCCATAAATAAGGTGGGTACTTTGGAGGGGGGCTCATTTTGTGGGATCCCTCTACATCTCTTTGGGAGTCACATTGATTTGTAGCTGCCTCTAAGTCAATTTCCTGGAGCCTATAAATCTTGGTTCAAGTAAACCCAAAATGTCATCAATATTTATTTGATGCATTTCTTACTACTCTAGAGCAAAGGGAAACAATGTCAATTTTCCCATCAGTTCTCTCTACCCACAGTCCAACTTGGGGGTCGAACGGGCACTAAGCCCCCGACTGCCCCAGTCCCTTCAGCCCATTTTGTCGTGAGCCATAAACCTTGGGTAACAAATGTACCATTTCATGGTGAGCAAGAGTGGTAACTGTCACTGGAGAAATAAAACTGAGTTATTGTTTCCAGTTTCAAAAGAACAGCAACAAGTTAAAAAAAAAAAACTATATGTGATCTCTGTCCTCTTTTCCCCTCAGACACCTGCACTCATCTAATGTTTCACCGAATCTTGAAAAATAAATGCATAGCTTCAGTCACTAATCCATATGGCTCCAGAGACCACTGTTACATGAGAAGTTAAACTGATGGGCTGGGCGGCATAGGGGCAGCTTAATCTTTTTTAATTCAAATCGACTGAGTCCCATGTGGCTGGGGATGATACTCTATATGCTGCAATCAGACTGACCTAGACTTCTAGTGCTCTAAATGATTAATGAAACTGCCTCCTAGTTTGTTTCTATGGTGATCAGAAACCCGACACTGACAGAGGAATCTGCCATTCACACTGAATGAACTGAAAGGGGGGAGATGGGGACCCAGTGGCTTTGGTATGGAGGAGAAGACATCTCTTGCCTAGTACTCAGACTGTTGATTCTGAAAATGAGATACAAAGGGAATAAAACATCACTTAAGTAAAGAAATTAAAAGCTCCTAAAGATTAGGAAGGTAAATTCTCAAAGTAATAAGTGAAAAAAATAAAGACCATGCATAGTTCTTAACATCTGACCTATATGATTCAATTCACCAGCCACTGATTAGACAGCTATGTGGCCTGAACACTAGGAAAGTGCTGGGAAAGAGCAGAGATCCAGGAGACACTGAATTTGCTGTCTTGGAGTTACAGTCCAGTTAGGCGTAGGGTTGGTTGACACCTTCGTAATTACTCACAACTTATATAGCAATTTTCTTACAATTACCATCTGAGGTATTTGCTGCAAGTGGCATTCTCTCCATTTGCAAAAGAGGAAACTCCTTTGTGTTTGACTTGCTGAGGGTTACTTAGGTCAAAAATGGCAGATGAGAAACATAAATCTAGGTCTTTACATCATGAGTCCTATACTCTATCAATCAGTCATTCAACAGGCAAGAAGCATTTAGTAAGTACATACCTTGTGCTTGGCACACTGCTAACTTCTAGAGATACAGAGAAAGTAAAAAAAATAGTTAATAATCTTTAAGAAGTATATGTTCTAGCATATAAATAACTAGGTACTTAGAAGATATAAATACATACATACATATATGTGTCTGTATTTATATTTGTGTACATATAAACATACATGACACACAATAGCTGAAGGTAATTTGAAAGGGGAAGGCATTAATAGCTGAGAAGAAATCTGAGAAAAGGCTTTTTGTAAAAAGTGGGCTTTGAGCTGAGTCTTGAAGGAAGCCAGGGGAAGGAGGAAAGAGACAAATAGAGAAGACATTCTCAGCATGGAGAACAGCCAGTGAAAATGTCCAGTAGGAGAGGCAGTGTCATGGTTCAGGATAGCTAGCTGCTAAAGTGCACGAAGGCAAGTAAGATGTGAGGAGACTGGAGGTTAAGTTGTGAAGGACCTGGGAGTTGTGTGTGTGTGTGTGTTTGTGAGAGAGAGAGAGAGAGAGAGAGAGAGAGGAGGGAGGGAGGGAGGGAGGAGAGAGAGAGAGAGAGAGAGAGAGAGGAGGGAGGGAGGGAGAGAGAGAAACAGAGACAGAGATAATAATTTTGGCAGCTGAGTGGAAAAGAAATTGCAGTAAGGAGGGCACTTGAGGCAGGGATACCAACCAGAAATCTATTATAATAGTCCAAGTGTGGGGTGATGAGGGTTTGCACTAGTATGATACTGTATAAGTGGAGAGAAAGGAACGGAGAAAGGTATATGATGTTTGCTCAAAAAGTTGCTCCTAAATGTAAAAAGGGATCTAGGATATCTACAATTATGACTTTAGAATCAATGGTCTAGACAGTGCAGGGGTCCTCAAACTTTTTAAATAGGGGGCCAGTTCACTGTCCCTCAGACTGTTGGAAGGCCGGACAAAACTTTGTTTTGTGGGCCTTTAAATAAAGAAACTTCATAGCTCTGGGTAAGGGGAATAAATGTCCTTAGCTGCCACATCTGGCCCACGGGCCATAGTTTGAGGACCCCTGGCCCTTAGAGTATGAATACAGATGATATTGGTGTAAATGCTATAAGTGCAGATAGATACAGAGTTCGTTTTATGTCTCTCTGGCTCATGTATTTAGCAACCATTATGTGTCTAGCATGTATAAAACCTAGGAGTAGGTGCTAGGCAAATACAAAGATAATTAAAACTTAGACCATGGAGCATACAGTCTAGAATGATAGCATTCACCCCTATCATGGATTCTTCTTTGCTAGTATTTTTCCATTGGATTGTCCAATATCGGATCCAGATCCTTCGTCTCCCAGAGAGCTATGTAACTCAGGGATATCACTTTGGGAAGGAGAGGCAGTTACTGAAACTTCCTGCTGTTGTTAATTTACACACCCATCCTTTTTTTTTTTTTTTTTTTTTTTTTTTAATGAGCACAAGAGCAAAGGAGTCGCTATTACCGGTATCCCAAGGATGAATGTTTGTGGGAAGATATCTATGTGGGGATCCAGAGATATTAACAATTGTTTCCTTAAATCAAGCCTTATTTAATCCTTTCCAATCCTCTCCCCACTCCCTTTATTCATTATGTCCTGAATGAGCAAGGGATCTCTAAGTTCTCAGGACCCCAGAGGGTGTTCTGCCTACAACTGGCTGCTCCTGACAAAATTCTTTCTGATGCAATCAGCAATAACTTCTAAGCTAACCTCCCCTCTAAATTACAGCTCATCTGGCTGAGACCACGAAAGAAGCTTCCTTAAATTGAAACCTTACCTGTTGAAGCACCTAACTGGTCTTAATCATGACTGATTGCTATTTCTAATATTTGTCCAAACCACAACTCCTCATCACATCTGGTCCATTTGGATGGAAAAGACCAGGCTGATTGCTGGTAAACCCAGTCTGTTGCCAGTTCCTTACCTAAAGGCAAATGGCCTTATTTATTTCCCAAGTGCAATGGAAACTGAGTCTAAATTGGATGCAGCCATTCCCCATACTAATCCACTGAGAAGTTTTAGAAAAAAATAAAAATAACAACACCACTTTGGTTTGGGCAAACCTCTGTCTTATCTCACTCTCCAACTGAGCTAGGTATCATGTGTGTACGTTTTGTCCTTGTAAGTCACAGGTGGCAAAACTTGGGTGTCTGTAGGGGAAGGGAGAAGAGGGAAAGGGAACTGTTTGCAGATCCATTAGGACAGATAAAAGAGGGGAGTTGAATGGAAGGACAAAGCATGTTAATCAGAGACAAGAAGGAGGCCACCTTCTCTACCTCTCAGGTGTCAGGCAGAGGCCAGATAGCTGGTATTTTTACAGTTAGACTCCTTTCTCTAAACTTTCTCAGCTGGAACTCCTTGTCCCCACTTCATATAGACTGTCTGAAGAGAGGGAGCAAAATCCAGAAAATTTATTCCTGTCTGCCTCCCTTAACTTCAAATCTTTCTTGGTTATTCATTTTGAAAAATGAAATAATTATTTTTAAATCCCTGTGGTTCAGGGGAGAGAACGGTAAGTCTGTAGCTAGAAAAGCTAGTTTTGGATCCCAGTCCTGCTGCCTAACTACTTGTGGGCCCCCGAGAAGGCTACTTGCTAAACCTTAGATTCCTAATCTGTAAAATGAGAATATTGTACTACTTTATGGATAAGGTATTTCATCTCTGAGTTTATGACCCTATGTATAGATGATTTTAGCATTGAAAGAGAGCTTAGTTTACTTGTTCAATCTTCCTATTATGCAGACTAGGAGAGAGTAGTATTAGCACTCTTACTTGTAGAGAGAAGCTAGAGGGCTGAATCTGAAGGGAATAGGACCTGGGTTTGAATCCTGACTTCTACTTAGTTGTTAGATGACTTCATGTCTCTGAGACTCATTTTTTCCTATTCTAAAATGGGAATAGTAACTCTGGCTCCCATTTTAAAATGGAGAATAATACCTATGGAACCTATATGTAGGGTAGTTTGGGGGATCAAATGTGAATGTTGTTGAGTTATTTTTAGTATTTTTGTGATCTCATTTAAGACTTTTTTTTTTTTTGGACAAAGATATAGAGTGATTTGCCATTTCCTTCTCCAGTTCAATTTATAGATGAGGAAACTGAGACAAACAGGATTAAGTTAGTCACACAGCTAGTGTCTGAGATCATAATTGAAATCAGGAAGACAATTTTCCTAATTCCAACGTCAGTGTCCTATCTACTATGTGACTTAATTGACCCAATATTGGATGGCACTTTAAAGAGTCATATTAGTGTGCATCATGATCATCATCCTTAATATTGCTCTTTGCTTTAAATTAACCATTCTATTCTATTTTTTCTATTCCCTTTCCCAACTTTCTTTACATCCCCAGCACTTAATGGAGTATCCAGCACATAGAGATGCTTAATAAATATCAGTTGACTGACTTTTTAACAAGAACCCATAGGGATTGGGTCCCTATATCACCTATGAGGTTCTGATATCTTTGTGGATTTTTATTTAAGTCCCCAAGATAAAGTGAAGAAGTTGCATAATGTCTACCTGTATAAGAATATGGTGGAATGTAAAGTGATAATTTCCACTTCACATTTTGAGGGGGCAGGAATAAGAAAGAGGACTGAGCACTTCAAAATATTTGGAAAGGAGAAATTGTTGGACTATAAACAGACTTTAATAAAACAGTAATCAAATAAAGATTAATAGAGCATTTTCTTCTTTTCCACTCCAGTTATATGTTTTGCTTAAAAATTTTGTATATATTTTGCTGTGGCCCTCACTCCCAACCCCCAAATAGAATGCAGTCTCCTGAGGACAAGAATTATATTCCTAGCCCTAGTATAATTCCTGATATATAGTGTACCCCTAATAAATGAATTAATCTAATTGTTTGCCAAATATGCCAGTAAATCTATTTTCCTCACTCCATTCATGTCTATTTCAGAGAAAAGGGAAGGACTGAGCTAAGAGAGCTCGCTGGAGGGATGGATAGTTCTATTCACAATAAATAAAGAACAGTTTTCTTCAACCATAAAAAAGAAAAGCTCACAGTAGTACCTATTTCTCAGGGTTGTTAAGGATCAAATGAGATATTTATAAAACACTTAACACAGTACCTAGCATATAGTAGGTGCTTAATAAATGCTCTTTTTTCTTCTCTTCTTTCCCCTATCTTTGTAGAGGGGAAATTTTTTTTATGAAGGAGACAAAAGAAAACCACCTCAATCTGTCAAATGTACATTGCTCATGTTCTCACCTGGCTTTCATTGAGCCAACTGGTGGGAGGAACTCTGTCCAGCTTCACAACTAGTTTATCTGCTAATTACAGTCTACTAATTATAATCACACACACACATACACAACAGGTTGCTTTCCAGCATCACAGAAGTTCAGATGAGGCAATGATAATCACTTAACCCTCGGCAGATCCAGCAACAGCAACTGTATAACAAGGTCCTCAAACTACAGCTCGCAGGCCAGATGCAGCAGCTGAGGACATTTATCCCCCTCACCCAGGGGTATGAAGTTTCTTTATTTAAAGGCCCACAAAACAAAGTTTTTGTTTTTATTATAGTCCGGCCCTCCAACAGTCTGAGGGACAGTGAACTGGTCCTCTATTAAAAAAGTTTGAGGACCCCTGGAAGAGCCCCTCCTTCACTTATGTGGGTCTCAGGAGGGTCTTCAGTCTACCTATCTTACAAGGAGGAATGGGCAGTTGCATAGAACTTGATATCTGGTCTCTGTTGTCTAAGACCTAGCCCTACCAGCTTCTGTGATTATGGGAGGAGACCTCAGTTTCTTTTTCTGATGAGTAGATACACTGCCTTTGTCCCCAGAAAGTTGCAAAAAAATTCAAGGTTATCTGAAAGGATGAACATGGAATTTTTTGTGAGGGAAAGAGGGCCAAAGCAATTCAAGTAATTATTGCTGAATGAATGAAAAATAAACAAAAAAGCATTTATTAAGTTATTATATCCCAATGCTAAGTGCTAGGGATGCAAAACTAAATGAGATGTTTCCTGTTCTCACATTCTAATGGGGAAGATAATGATGTGGAAAGATTCATTTGCAGGATGGATAGGTTTGCTGGTTGTAAGGGTGGGTTGCTAGAAAAAATGGCTACACCCAACATCCTTAGGATGAATTTTCAGGTCATATGCCAATTCCTGGGAGGTAAGTGGCGAGATATATGATAAGATTTAGGTCATTCTCCATGTCACCAAGATTGTAGGTGATGACTCCATGCCTTATCTTCTCCAGCGAGAGCAGGGAAGTTGGGGAACTGTGGGAGGACCTGAGCTACCACTGTTGGTGAGGGAAGAAGGGGCCTAAGGATTGAAGGAAGCAGATTCTCTGGGATTCCTCCTGCAGGGATGGGATGGGGAGGACAGCATCACAAGAGGGAAAGAGAAAAGGGAAAACTAGTTGGAAAGTTGGAAGCAAAGACCTTCACAAAGTGTCTGCTTCTTACTTGGCTCACCAGATAGGATTTGGTTCAGGAAAGCCAGTGAACCCAGAAGAAAGCAAGAAGCATTGGATGATTTCCTCCTCTTTCCTTCCAATTTGCCTGTATGACCAAGTTTTTATTGGAATTAGCCTTAAAGAAATGGAGCTTTGGTAGTAGCTGTGGGAGTTTAAGTGAGAGAATGAAAAACTGGTGTAGCTAGAGCCTATAAGAACCTGTCACAAATAGTTTTTTTTTTTAAGCTGCCGTTGATTGACACTGGGTATGTACATACATGCAACAGAAATACAGCCGTTCATACACAAATGCACATACATGTGTTTATGCATGTGTGTATGCATGCATATATGTAAAGGTAATCCAAAATTTTTAGTGTAATTTCAAATTTCCATCTATAAATATTCTTGTGATGATTGTCTGTGGTAGTTATAAAATGGCAGTCTTGGAAAACTTTTTCTCAGGCTTGTGGTAGGAATCATATAAGAAAATGGATATAGGGTTCTTTGCAAGCCCTAAAAAGCTGACTAGAAATATTGGCTATTGTTAGAGTGAGTATTTAGTAGATATTTATTGAGTGAAAGAAAATGTGAAGTGGCTCCAGGCTAGGTCTTCAGGATGTACAAGGTTTTTGCAGAAGATTTGCACCAGAATAATGATCATTCTCTATATCCTGAAGGAGAGATCTTCTGGAAAGGTGGGATTTCACAACTTGTTGGCATTCCATCCCCCAAGAGTGCTCTCTAGGGCACTGGCTCCCAGGGCTCAGCCAGAAATATGAGAGATTTCTTTGCCCCTAAATCTTTCTATTATAATTGGTCATGTCGTTGGGTGGCTTTCCCACCACAAGTCTGCCCACCAGTTTTAATCCTAGACTTTTTTCCTAATGGATTTCAGGCCAGATTTTGGATAAAGAGTTTCTCCCTTGGTGACTCTAGGGCCAGGGGTTAATCCTGAGAAGAGGCAGCCACACTGAGTGGGATGGGCAGAACTCGAGGGGTTGAGAATCAGAAGACTTAGATGCTTGTTACAACTAACTAGTTGTGTGGCTTTAGGCAAGTCTATTTATTTCTCTGTGCCTCAGTTTTCTTATTTGCCAAAAGGGAATAATAAAACCTGACCGACCTACCTCAAAATGTTATTTTGAGGTCTGAATCAGAGTAAAGGAGGTTTAAAAAGTTAAAAAAAGAATCCCATAGTCATTCTAAAATTGTATGAATATTTTAAAAATTAATTTATTAATAGGGCCCAGTGTTATCCACTTGTTCTCTTGGTATTTTGGGGGGAAAGTTATTTCTGGTTTAAAATAAAATTAAAAGAAAAAACAAAGTTCAGAGGAGACTAACCCAAAGATAGAGAGTTTAGGGAAACTAGACAGATTCAGAGAGCACGGCGTGTTCTGTCTAGGAATGGAGAATGCCTGAGGGAGGATACATGAGAACTGTCTAGAAATGTGTAAAGGGATATTATACAGAGAACAGGGATCGATTATTCTCATTAGGCACTGAGGTCAGCAGCAGCAGCAGTAATGGGGTTAAGCTACAGCAGGGAAACATTTAGGTTAAATTTTCGGGGGAAAACGTCTGAAAGAAGGAGACCCAGACAGAACTGAGCAGCCTGTGGAACTGAGCCCTTGATTCAGACCCGGTGGTGACTCCTCTCATTGCCCCAGGGTCCCACAAACACAGACCTTGCCAGAAAAACCAGCTCCCTCCCCATCACTATGGAGAGACTAAGCAGGGAGAAGGAAACAGAGACTGGGGGCCTGATGCTGGGTACCATCGCTCTTTACAGTTTTGGGGGTCTGTTCTCTCAGTCCCCACAGAGACACAATTTTGGTGGCCGCAAGCTTTCAGAGGAGGAATAAGGCCCGATAATCATAATAACAATTCTCATGGATGTAATCCTTTTGAGCTTCCAAAGTACTTTCCCTTGCTGCAATTCTTAGGGTTAGTGGTATGAGCACTATGGTGTCCATTTTGCAGAAAAGGATACTGAGGCCCAAGGAAGCAAAGCAATTTGGTTATGTACAAAATTTGGTAAGTGGCAAAATCAGAACTTTAGCCTATCTTCTGATGTCAAATCTAGGTCTTTTTTTTTTTTTTTTTACTATATCTTTTTCTTCTTTCTCTCTTTTTTGGTCTTCTCTTTCTACTCTTTCCTTCCCTCAATTTTCTCTCTCATATCTCTCTACTTTTTCTTGATTTCTCACTCCTCTTTCTTAGTCATGTTCTTCATAATGACCCTAAAAGATAAGTAACCTAAATAACATTATTGTGACATATTGATTAAATTAAATAAATATTATATAATATTATGAGAAAAAATAACTAATACAATTATATTATTAATATATAATTAGATAAGGGACTGAGGCTCAGTGATATTAAATGATTTGCCCCTGGGTACACAGAAGACTTGGGTTCAAGTCCTGGACCTCCTGTTTAATACCCAAGTATCCTTCTCTGGACCTCAGTTTTCTCATTTGTCAAATGAAGGGATTGGACCCTTTCTGCTTGATCTCACAATTGTTCCAATAGAAGTATTAAGGATTATGCTCCAGAAGAGAAGCTTAGTTCAAACACAAAAAAATAGGGAATGATCACATTTTCAAAAAAGACATCTATACAAAGATGTCTACATCTCTGTCAACATAAAAGAAGCCAGTTTTGACCACTTTTCAGTGAGCTCTGAATTTGAGATTTCTCCCTAAGTAGCTAGAAAAAGGCAAGACTCCAGTGTGCAAACACATTCTTTACATGGTACAGTCACACCGAAAAGTTCTGGACTCTATCTCTCATTTTAGGTCTCAATGTTACACTTAATTCCCCTCTAAAGAACCCCATTATCCTGTCATAGAGCCCATGTTCCACATGATCACAAAGTGCTTTTGCACCAGCTACTCCTGTGTCTGTGCCCAAAAAACTTCATCCCTACCTCCTAGAATACCTACCTAAGCTCTTTCATGGAAGGAACTGTTTTTCTTTGTTGTTGTTGTTGTTTTGATTTTTTTTTAAATCTCCAGGACTTAGTATGATGCTTTGGCACATAATAAACATTTGTTGAATGATTTGTGGATAATTTATTGTTTAGAGAAGTTCTCCTTTAGGATTTTGTTCACATTACATCGTGAGCTCCCTGAGAACAGGGACTGTTTTTGTCTTTCTTTGTTTCTTCAACACTTAGTACATAATAAGTTTTGAATAAATACTTGTTGACTTGACTTGATTGACTGTTCAGTTCATTAGGACACAGTGTTTAATTCTACAGTGTATGGATAAGGAATCAGTCAGAGAGAGGCAGATAATGGTTTTGTGTCATTCATTCTGTAGGATTGTATATAATTTCCACAGCTGGCAAATTAGAAAATTCCTGCCAAGTCATCAGAAGCATTCTGTTCTCTCTACCTGTTAGCTGAACTTTTTGCATATGGGTGGACGGCATTTCCCCTTCTATTGTGGTAAGGCAGACTTTTGATTGATAGTTGTATTTAGAAATTATAGGTGTAGTAGTAATTTTCAAGTTCTGGTAGTATACTCTCTCAAAGATCATTTATACACATTCCCATCTGCACTTTGTGCTCAAAAATTTATACCCTTCTTCCTGGATGTCAGGAACTTGCATGAACAAATTGCCTGTCAAATGTAAAAACCTCATGCTTGCAACTCCCTGGAAGCCAGAGACTATGGGTAACTGAGACATCACTCTTCAAAATTTGGAATGACCAGTTCTCTCCTGCTCTATCACAGAAAAAATGCTCTCCAGGCTGCTTTTCTGTCTCTCTGGGGAACTTCATCAGTGATCTTATTCCAGTTGAGGCTGAAAACATTATTTGGTGATCTTCCATGAAGGAGAGGTGTTGGTGTGTTGTTTTTCTCCTTCTCCTGGTGAGAAATTACCTCTCCCCAAAGTGGAGGAGATGGATCTTGGGAATGGCGTAGTTTGTTAACCTTTTCCTCAGCATGTAATGAGAGCTGTTCAATATCTAATTCTGAAAACTGTAAGAAGCAAATGGTTTAGAAAGCTGTTTTGAGACCCTCATGTGTAACGCAAATGGGTTAGACTAGATATTCTCTAAGGTCCCTTCCAGCTACATGGATTTACAAGTTTATAGTATAATATGAAAATAAACTATATACAGAGGAAAAAGAGGCCTTTTTCCAAGAGGATATGGAGAATAAAAATTCAGCTAAAACTGAGGGAACTGAGCCTCAGAGAAATTATATGATTGGTTCACAATCATACATTTAGGAAGTTTCCCAGATATGTCTTGAGCCCAGTGTCTTCTCTGCCATATTGGGCTGACTCTTTTCCCCAGAATTATCCAACTCTTTTCTCTGGCAGGTCCTTTTCTCAGTGAAAATTCTTGCAGTCATTTAGTCTTTATTTGCTTATTCTTTTCCTAAGACATTTGTTTATTTAGGGCTAATTCTTCCTTGTTGGAGTGCCTTCTCCTTACTTCTCTGCCTTTAGTTAAATCCTATCCATAGTTTCAGGATTCAACTCAAGATTCTCTACAGACTCTTCCTAGACATCTGAAACTCATAGAGATCAATTATTTTGTGAATTATACCATGACTTGTGAAACATTTGGACTATTATTTCTAGTAGTTATTTAATTCTTGAATGAATGAAAGAGCATATATTGTTTTCTCTGGACCAGGTATTATGCTAAATATAGAGATACAAATCCACAAGTCAGATAGTACCTGCCCTCAAGAGTGTTTACACTTATTCTCCCATATAGTAGGTTGATTTATTAAACTGTTGTTAAGCCTAATTTGGAGCAAATTAATAATAACTAAAATCAAAAAATACATGTTAAATCCTATTACATTCTAGATATCAGAAATACAAAAATGAAGATAGTTGACCTCAAAGGTGTTTGTAATTTAATAGGATGGATAGGATACATACAAAGGAAAAATAAAGAATTATTAGATAGAGGGAAAAAATGTATAAATATATATATATATCTCCTTTGCTAGATGATAGGTTTCCTTGGGAGCAGAGACTGTGTACTCACTTAAATTCTTATTTAATAAAGGGTAAGGGATACAGTGGGTGCTCATGCTCAGAATTAATCTGTTGAATGAATGAATATTCTTCATCACTTGGGCACAAATGGAGACATCTTTTTGAACAAAGGGGTATCTACAGAAAACCAATGTAGACACACAGAAATAGAAAGAATGAGAAGTCAAAACTTGGAAATGAGGTCAAGAGGAGAATCATGCAAAAAATCCTAAAGATCCTTTGCTGAATAAATTGATGAAATGGAATCATCTGAGCTTGGCCTTGAACAAAGAAAAGGATTTCAATAGGCAGACTTGCTTGTATTCTAGGGATGAGAATTGGCTTACTGAAATATATAAAGGTGAGAAAAGATCTCATTTCACATGGGGCAGGAAAAGATCAGGGAACAGTTTGATTGAAACATCGTAAAAGAAGGTTATAAAGATAGATTGAGATCAGTATTTCGGGGGCCTTATTTGTAAAGATAGGGAGTTTTTATTTATTTTAGGGGCAATGGGGAAAACTAAGAGCTCCTGAGCAGAAAAGTGATTCAGAAAGACTATTTTTGTGGTTTTTAAAGGATGAATTGGAGGGAGGGAGATGAGAAATTGGTAAATGAGTTAATAGATTCCAGTATTCAAAGTGAGAAGTAATGAATAATTGAATTAGTACAATGCCTATGGGAGTAGAAAACAGGGAACATATACCATTGATATTGTATAAGTAGGATTTTTAAAAAAACTGCCTAAATCTCTCTCTCTCTCTCTCTCTCTCTCTCTCTCTCTCTCTCTCTCTCTCTCTCTCTGTATGTGTGTGTGTAGATGTGTGTGTGTGTGTGTGTGTGTGTGTGTAAGAGGATACACTCAAAGATAAATCATAGATTTTTGAAGACATTTGTACCTAAATAGAAATAATGAAGTTGGGAAAAATGAGTAGAGGGTTTTTTAATGGATTTTAAAAGATTTATCAGTACTTTAAAAAACTACAATAACTTCTTGATATATTTATCCCCTCCCTAAAATGGAACCCTTCCTTGTATCAATGAAGGAAAAGTTGATAAGTAAAAAGTACTATCTAGGAATCTCATCCGATAGCATTTTGGAGGGGCAAGCTTTTGAGAGATGATGCAGACTTAACATCTAAGGCTCTTATTGCCTCAAGATTGAGTAAGACCTACATCAAAGTCATCAATTTATTCAGCAAAGGATCTCTAGGACTTTTTGCATGATTCTCCTCTTGACCTCATTTCCAAGTTTTGACTGTCCTGATTTCTCATTTTTTCTATTTCTGTGTGTCTACATTGATTTTCTGTAGGTACCCCTTTGTTCAAAAAGATGTCTCCATTTGTGCCCAAGTGATGAAGAATATTCATTCATTCAACAGATTTATTCTGAGCATGAGCACCCACTGTATCCCTTACCCTTTATTAAATAAGAATTTAAGTGAGTGCACAGTCTCTGCTCCCAAGGAAACCTATCATCTAGCAAAGGAGATATATATATATTTCAAACTGTATCTCATTTGATTCCTATAATAATCTTGGGAGGTAGGTAGTATTATTATATCCATTTTATGGTTGAGGAAACTGAGGCAAACAGTGACTTGAGTGACTGGGCTAGGGTCACACAGCTAATAAGTGTCTGAGGCTGGATTTGAATTCAAGTCTTTCTGACTCTATACTCATTGCTCTATCTATTACAGCTCCTAGTTTAAAAGCTTCATCAGAGTAAACTCTATCCTTTGTCTAACTTTGTATCTTCTCCACTGCCTAGAATTTTTGTTGTTGCCTTTTAGTCATGTGACCCCATTTGGAAGTTTATTGGCAAAAATACTGGAATGATGCAGAAACTGAGGCAAACAGGGTTAAGTGACTCTCCCAGGTTCACAAAGCTAGTAAGTATCTGAAGTCACATTTAAACTCTGGAATATCAGTTTTCCTGATTTCAGGTCCAGCACTCTATGTACCACACTACCTCACTGCCCTAGTGTCTAACATAATGCTCTGTAAATATTAGTAAATGTTTGTTAAATGAGTAAATATTGAAAGAATATGAATTTGTGACTTCTGTGTGATTTTGGACAAGTCATACACTTCTCTGAACCTTAGTTTCCTATAAAATACAGGGTTGCAAGAGTGACTGATAAGGTTGCTTCTGGTTCTAATGTTATGGTCTTATGATATTGTCACTGTGGATAATCCCTCCATTGATTGTGAATCACAAACCTCTAGTCTTATAGACTGACTTCCTGAACTTCAATGGCTAGAATTAACTGGTGATACTTCTGTTTTCCCTCTATATCTCCTATTTCTTGAGAACCCTCCCATTTAGTAAAGAATGTTATATTTTTAAAAAGGAATAAGAGAAAGAAAAATGCAATTAGCAAAACTGATCAATATATTAGATTGTCTGAAAACTATGGGAGTATAGGGAGTTGACTTCTCATATCTCTTCTTTAGGGCCATGCCAGTTCTTTTAAATTTCACAGCTTTCACTTTTGATTGTCTTCTGCTTGTTCTTTCTGTTTACATGGCTGTAGTCATTGTGCCTATTGTTGTCCTGGACATTTTGCACGAATTCATGAAACTTTTCCCCCCCATTTCTCTATGTTCATCATGATCCTTGTTAATAAACATTAAATTAATATACTGGTATTTGTTTATGTATTTCCCATCTGATGAACATCTACTTTGTTTCCAGTTCTTAGCTACAGTTATAAGCATTTTGATGAATCCATATTCTACATGGGAAAGATAACACATATTGGAGAGCTCCAATTCAAGACAGATGGAAAGGCTCTGTGTTTCTAAAGTAGTAGCCACAAGGCTGAAGGATTCTTAGGTGTAATGGGCTGAGGCTTGAGTTGATGCACTGAGGTCCCAAGCACATGAGGCTAAATAGCAATTGGACCATACTCTATTGATGTATATGCTTGGAGAAAGAATGGCCCCGCCCACTCTTTGGGCAAGTCCTGATGTGTTGTATAGGAAATAACGTTTTTGGTGGGTGGAGGCAGGGGAGTGGAAAGGGAAGCGGAAAGAGAGATTGCTGGCTGGTGTCTTGTCACAGCTGCTCGCATTGCTATCACAACCGCCCTTCACCTCTGATCCCCCTCTGCTAGCTGGCTTCCTGTTGCTGTTGCCCATATTGCTATCACAATCCTTCTTGCCCATATTGCTATTGCAATCCTTCTTCACCTCTATTGACAATAAAGACTGAAGATTTTTCCCTTAACCTGAATTCCTGATTCCGGCTGATTTTAAATATGAGGTCATCACACTTAGGTATACCAACAAGTCAGATTGCAGGATCTGGAGGTTTGGAGGATATGGTAGCAAATCAGATGGTAATGAATCTTGGGAGGGTGTCAGTACTCCTGGCTAGACACTGAAACCTCTCCTCATTTTTTTTTTTTGTTTGTTTGTTAAAGAGAATTAAATTGGCAATCTCTGTAATGGAATAAAGTTGGTAGTCAAACCTTTGAAAACAAACTTGTTAACTAGGTTAAACCTTAGATAATAGATATACACTTTATTACTGGGTTCATAGTAGATACTTTTTAAAAATCTTTTTATTCTTTTTTAAATAATCTTTTTTTCCAATTACATGTAAAGGCAATTTTAAACATTAACTTAGAAGAAAAACCTGACTTACAAATTATCTTCCTCCCTCTCTTTTCCCCCTTCCTAAGATGGTAAGAATTTTGATAAAGATTATATATACGCATATACAATACATACATAATACACATATATGTAATTATATAAAACATTTTCATATTAGTAATGTTATAAAATAAGAAACAGACCAAAAGAAAAAAAATCATGAAAAAAATAGAGAAAGTGAAAATTATATGCTTTAATCTTATTCAGACTCCATGAGTTCTTTCTTTGGATGTGGATAGCTTTTTCTATCATGAGTCTTTGGGAATTATCTTGGATAATTGCATTGCTTAGAAGAGCTAAGTCATTCATAGGTGATCATCACCCAGTGTTGCTGTTATTGTGTACAATGTTCTTCTGGTTCTGGTCACTTCACTTTTCATCAGTTTATTTAAGGCCAGGTTTTTCTGAAAACTGTTTGCTTATCATTTTTTATGGTACAATAGTATTCTGTTACATTCATATACCACAACTCATTCAGCCATTCACCAATTGATGGGAATTATCTCACTTTCCAATTCTTTGGCATCACAAAAAGAGCTGCTATACGTATTTTTTGTGCATATACATCCTTTTCCTTTTTTATGATTTCTTTAGTATGTAGATCTAGTGGTTAAAGCAGACACTTTGACAGATTTATGCTCTATAGGCCCCTTGTTTAGGGGTTTTTCAGTTCTCTAATTCTTTATGGAGCTTTTCTTTGACATTTATTTCTCTAGCTTATTTTAAGATGAGGAAACTAAGGTAAAAAGAGTTAAGTGACTTGCCCAGGGTCTGCTAGTGTTTTAGTCTAGATTTGAACTTGTGAAGAAGAGCTTTCACTCTTCCAGGCTTCGAAATCTATCCACTGCACCACAGAGTTGCCTAGCTTTCAAGAAACTGAGGTCACTATTATGTAAAAAGAGTTATATAAATAAGACATTCCTATAAACGATGATCAATAAGAGTTTGAGGAGGAAGGAAATAGTCTGAATTGTATTCAGGGAATTCCATAATGCTTTTCAATAATCCTAAACTGTTCCCTGAAGCAAAATGTCAAATCTTTAATATGAATATTCTTTTAGTGATGGTATAAGACTGAGGATCATGGAACATCACAATCTCCAAAGAATTAACATGTCAGATGACTCAATGGATGATGGAGAGGCATCTGGTGAGTATGAATAAGTTGCCTGAATATTACCAGTGATGATTTATGCACAAGAACTGACATAGAAGCTCTCTCTCCTTCTTTATCCCTAGGAAATTTGTAATCATTAAAAAAGGTAAGCTAGCCATTGAGCAAGAATGAGGGAGAAAAAATAGACTTCCTGGAGGACAACCCTGACTACAGAATAGAAAAAAAGGCCTAGAAGCAGGTCTCACAGTGATTGGGTAGGTCCTTTATGGGGGTCATAGAGAAGAATTACAGAGGATGATAAAATATGGATGGTTCATGATCTTCACCATAGATTATTGTCCCTAAATCATGGACATAGATTATCTCCTCCAAGAAAACCCAGTCCTATCCTCCAACACAATCCTTGATCTGTTCTTCCCTGTTATTTAAACTTGGTAATGATGGCTATTTTAAGAGATTCCTTGCTTTTCCTGCTCTTTCCTACCAAGTCCACATGTTGCAAAAGTATCTGAGTTCCATTTTCTAGGTACCATGAAAGATTATGAGCTTTGTCTTCAGAATGCCTGCTTGGATTTTTAAAAGGTTGTTTTTTTTTTAAACTTCAATGTCATTTTCCAATAATATCTCTTTCTTCCAGTATTGCCTTCTTATAGCAAAGAAACATAATTTAAAAAAAAAGTACAATAACCATATCTGAAAAAGTATGATTAATCCCCCCAGTTTTCATTAATCTTGGGGCCTTCCTTCTGAGACTGTCCCCGATTTGTCCTATTTATAAAACTATTGTTTTATATATTATCTCCTCCATTAGACTGTGAGCTTGGTTACTTTTGACTTTCTTTTTATCCTCAGGGCTTAACACATATTAGGTACTTAATAAATGGTAGTTGACTGACAGATTGACTGATAATAGTCAACTTCCTTGTTTCTAAGGGGAGGAAGTATATTTTCTAGATTAAGACTTTTCAATCTCTTCTACCTTTTTCTGTCTTTCCTTATTTCCTCTTTGCTTTTTCATTTCTTCCTTTTCTGGAAGAACAGGGAGCTGAGAGAATAGTATCTCAGACCAGATTGAGTGGAAGAATCAGGACTGCTGCTGACGCTGGGAGAAGGCGCAAGATGAATGAAGGGAGGGCAGAACAGGGCATCTCAGGGCTGTAACAGGGAGAAGATTGATGGACTTTGAGGCCTCCCTCTTCCTGCCTCACCAAACTGAGCTGCTCAGAACAAGATATTTGAATGAAAGGGAAAAAAGGATGACATACACCTGGTGTTGCCAATGTTCCAAAGCCATCTAGGTCTTGTATTAAACATTTAAAACTCTATGATCATCCCCATGCACACCAATCTCTATCCTACTGTCTTTTCCCTTAAAAATGGGATATTCTTGCCCTCTGAAATCTATGCTGAAGCTCAATATAAACCTAAAAGGGATCCAAGGTAGAGAAAAGGTTTAGAACCTCTCTAGGCAAACATGGAGAGCTACAGCGAAAAGAAATAGAAATTGTACTAGATGTTAAACAATTTAATTGGCCAACATTTATGGAACATGCACTGTGAAGAAGGCATTGTACACTTGGGCAAGCGTTGGATTTAGCATTAGAGAGTTCAGGCCAGAATCCTGCTTGTGAAACGTATTACCTGTGCTTCTCTAGAAAAGTCATTACCTTCTTAGGACCTTAGCATCCTCATCTATAAAAAGGGAGAGTTGAAAATGATGACTTCTGAAGTCTCTTTTCACATCTCAACCTATGAATAGTTGCACTGCAAGGGATTTACCTGAGGAAGTCACAGAGTAAAAGACAGCTTTTAGAGCCTTAAGAGCTTATGATCTAGTTGGAGAATATGATATATCCTGAATCTTCAAAAAGATGATGAAAATATAGTGGAAATAGAATAGGAAAAAAATGCTAGACTGGAAGTTAGGGAGCCTGAGTTTTAGATCTGGCTCTATTGTATAACTTTCTTTTGTAAGTCATTATAACTTCTCCAGATTTTGTTCATTTTTCTTTTTTTAAATTTTTATTATAGCTTTTTATTTACAAGATATATGCTTGGGTAATTGTTTGTTCATTTTTTCAAATGAGATAGTTGGATTAGGTGATCTTTACAGTTCCTTCCAACCCTGAGGTTCCATGAGTTTAATGTAAGGAATTCTCTGCTCAGTGTCACCCAAGTAAATAGGCACCAAACATTCATTGAGTTCATCAACAGGGGAAATTCACTGTGGGCAGTAGTACTAACTCAGTCTGGACAGACAGAATGGGGAGAATTGGCAGGAGAGAGAATGATTCCCAGAGAGCCTAGGCTTCTGGCCACTGATTGCTGGGTGTTAGTTTGATTTAGCTAATGGACTGAAAACATTTTGATGGTTCTGAGCTTCTTGGGAGCGTGCAGACAGATGCCATCGCTAAAGCTGCTCTGGTTCAGACTCCCATACCATTCCTATCCAGCCCAGGGTCTGATGTGCACGTGGGGTGTGATTCCCTTCTCCAGATTGCAGACATATTGGGTCCCAGTAAGTAGCTCTGACAGGGCTCAGCTGTTCTCGTAGCAAGAAGGCTGTTTTCTTTTAAAAAGCAGATGTTGATTACAATAAGGTATGAAGAGAAAAGTGCAATTTAAGTAAGCTTTTAAATCACTTCTCATGGAGAGAGACTCACAAAGAATATGTTTTAAAAAACTCCACCTCATCTGTGATCTGTACTGACAGTCAGTTGATGAAACAGCCCCAGAATGTCTGGTATAGCGTCTTTAAGACAAAGGGTTTTTCCTCAATGCTTTCTCAAGCATAAATCTACACCCTGAAAGCAATAAAGAGCTGTGAAAACCCCTAAACCCTTAGTAAGACTTAGTGGTCTTGTAAAGTCAAGGGAATGAGGAACCCAGGGCTACAATGGAGAAAAAAACCAGAAAAGATATTTTAAAGAAGAAATTGGAAAGAGATGAAAAGAGTAATCACCAGACAAGAATTGGTAAAGCTGGAAGAGATCTCAAAAAATACCTCGCTCAATTTTCTCACTTTATATGGAAAGAAACTGAGACCTAGTAAGGTGAAGAAATTTGCCCTCATTCACCCAGCTAGTTAGGATCCAGGGGTAGTTTGCTACAGCAAAATATATCTTGTCTAAACAATAGCCTGCCTCAGTTCTATTCCCAGTTTTGTCTTAATTAGCTACCCAATGTAACTAATTAATGGCTTATTTCTTGACTCCTCAACTGATCCACACCAAAGTAAGTTAATGGCAGGGAACCCAATTATTAACCATGTACTGTATATAAAACATTGTGCTAGGTCCTGAGAATCCAAAGACAAAAATGAAATAGGCTCCTACTTGAAGAACTTTATATATTTTTGATTTATTTTATTTTGAACTTATGGATTAAACCAAACATTTCCATAACATAGTATAATTAAAAAATAATTGAACATGAAACTTTAAACCCTAACCCTAAACTTTAAATCCATTAGATACAATTTTCTATTCCCTGTAAATACACAACAAAACTGTCTTGTAAATTTTCTCTCCCTCCCCGCCCTTTTTGTTCCTTTCCTACTCACCAAATTGGCTAAAATGATTGAAAGGGAAGTGACAAATGTTGGAAGGGATGTGGAAAAATTGAAACACTAATTCTTGTTGGTGGAATTGTGAACTGATCCAGATATTTTGGAGAGTAATCTGGAATTATGCCCAAAGAGTTACTAACCTTGGGATAGCTAGATAGTGCAATGGATGAAGCTCCAGCTACAGGGTCAGAAGGACCTGAGTTCAAATCCAGCCTCAGATACTTAGCACTTAGCTGTGTGACCCTGGATAAATCACTTAACCCCAATTGCTTCTCAAAAAAAAGTTATTGACCTCTTTCTTTATACCCTTTGATTCAACAATGCAACTACTAGGTCTATTTTCAAAGGGATTAAGGGAAAAGGAAAAGAACCTACATGTTCTAAAATATTTATAGCAGCTCTTTGTGGTGCCAAAGAACTAGAACTTTATATTCCCAAGACAGCTTAGGATGTGACTGATAGGATATATCAGAGGTGTTTTGGATTTAGCTGATTGTTCAGTTCTCAGAGTGAGCATTCACATCTTAAAAATTGGCAAAGGCTGTATATCAAAACTTGATTTATCATTTTTGTTGATTGTCTAGGCTTAAGAAAGTGAGGGAGAAAATGGTAATGATTTAAATGAAGCTTAAAAATGTGTCCTACGCACATTTTTAAAATAACTAGTTACTAAACATTAATCAGCACAGTCCTGGCTATGCCATTTTTTTTCTGTAAGCTATTCCAATAGCAAGAGGATTTTATAGGATCACGGATTTTCAGTCACCAAATCCATCCTCTATCTTCATTTTACAGATGAGGAAATGAAATCTTAGGAAGGTTAAATGGCGTATAAGAAGTAAGGCAGAGCTGAGATCCAAACTCAGGTCCAAACCAAACAAACAGTCCTTTTACTGAACTATTCCACTAGCGGAATGGGAGTCTGGTCCCTCTGAGCCTGAGGATTGTCAGGTAGGAAGCAGCTCTATGTTGTATGAGCAAGGCATGCACCAAGCTGGGGCACACATGGGAAGTTATACCCCAGGGGCAGTAATTAGACACAGAGTATAAAATATAAACACAAGCACTTCATGTTGCTGGTGATTGAGTCTGGCTCAAAGAGTTTTACATAAGCAGAATATGAAGTATATTATTTAGTTGCTGTGTAGTAGCATTACAGCCCAAGACTTTGCATGGAAATACAGCCAGAAACAAAACAAAAATCTAATGTGAGTCTTGTTTGCTTTGAGAGGTATAGTATTCCAAATGAAGGAGGTGGCAGTCCCAATGTCAGACTCCATCCTGGTCAGATCACATCTGGAGTATTCTCTTCATTTTTGAACAAAACTTGTTAGGAGGGACACTGACAAGGAGAGTATCCAGAAGGGGTTGACTAAGATGATGAGAGACCTCAAGATTATCTCTTGAGAGGATCAGCCGAAGAAATGAGGAATGTTTGGACTAGAGAATAGAAAACTTAGGGGAGTCATGAAGGCACGTCTTTAAATATTTAAAGGCTTGACATATAAAAGAGGGATTTAGAAGTGTCTGGCTCAGCCTCCAAGGACAGAAAGATAACTAATAAGTGGGAGTTGCAGAGACAAATTTGGGCTTGATGTAAGGAAACACCTGTTAAATAGGACAGCTGTTGAAAATGTATTGGGATATCTTAGGAGAAAAAATCTTAGGAGGTTTTCATGAAGAGGTAGATGGCCAGTTGTTTGGACTTTTTGTAGAAAAGATGTCATATAGACATGGTTTGCCTCTGAGCCCCCTTCCAACATAGATTCTATGAGACACAGTCTGTATTACTGTTCTATAATGTATGGTACAGGCTAGCTATCAGGCATTGTGAGTGGGTGGTAATTTGGTTAGCTAATGTTCATGTGGGACTATGTAGGTAGAGACTAAAGCTCAACCAGGTGGAAGTGGGAGTGGACTGATATCTCAGTTAATTAACCCTCATTAGGGTATCTGACATTGAAAATAACTAGTGAACTTGTCCTCAAATCCCCAAAGCATTTATTAAGAATTCAAAAGATCAATATCTATATTATATATATATATATATAATATCAACAGCCATTTGTTCCTATGTGCTTGGTGCTGGGAATAGAAAGAAAAAATGAAAAAATCTCTGACTTCAAGGAACTTATATTTTATTGGGGGTTGTAACATAATATTAATTATATTAGTTGCATGTATATGGCACTTTGGGATGGCCAGGTGGCACCACAGTGCATAGAACGCCAGGCTGGGAGTCAGGAAGACTCATCTACTTGAGTTCAAATCTGGTCTCAGACCCTCACCAGCTGTATGATCCTGGGCAAGTCACTTAATTCTGTTTTCCTCATCTATAAAAGGATCTCGAGAAGGAAGTGGCAAAGTACATCAGGATTTTTGCCAAGAAAACCTCAAATAGGGTTACAGGATATAGGCCATAACCAAGAAACAAATATGGCACTTTAAAGTTTTCAAAATGCTTCACAAATATCATTTTATTTTATCCTTGCAACAACTTTGTGAGGTAGGTGTTATTATTATCCCAGCTTTATAGATGAAGAAACAGGTAAAATAAGTTGCCCAGGGTCAAAAATAATAAGTGTCTGAGGCTGGATTTGAACTCATATCTTCATTATTCCAGGTCCAATGCTCTATTAATTGCACCACCTGGCAACATGTGCACAGATAAATATAATACTAGGAAAATTGAAAAGGGAAAAAACATCTACATCTGGAAAAAAAAAAGCTTCATGGAAAAGGAGGCACCTAGGTGAGCCTTGAAGGATACTAAGAAGCAAAAATGAGGAAGATGTACAATAATTAATATTCCACTGAGGTGGAAAATATTGAGTTCAGGAAACAGTTTGATTAGAGTATAGACTTTCAAAAGGGGAACATTTTGAGATGCGTTTGGAAAGATAGCTGGGAGCCATTAAATACCAAGACAAGGAGTTTATATTTTAATCTTGTAGGCCATGGGAACCAGTGAAGGTTTTAGAGCAGATGAGTGATGCAGTTATACCTGTGTCTTAGAATGTGTATTTTGGCAAGTGTAAAAGGGGGGAAAATAAGAGATTGGAAACAGACATTGATTAGAAATTATTATTTTAAAGAAGAATAACACCACATTTTGGCGCCCTGAATATGGGACTGACAGGCCCCTCAGTGGATTTCAGTGGAAAAGCCTCTAATCCTGATCCAGTGGAAAAGTCTCCTCAACCCAGAAATTAGGGTGTACAATAAAGAAATTTTGTTAAATAAGTTAAAAATAGAATTTCAGCTAAGATGGGACAGATGTTTAGAAAACAGCCTTCTGTTTCTGTTCAAGGAAAATGTTTAGAGAGCATTGTCAAAGTTATGGAAAGCCAACGTTTGATTATAATTTTACAGCAGATCACTGAACTTTTAGAAACTGTAAAGAACATCTGTAAAGAACATTAAAAAGATTGTTGTTTGTTCATCATTGTTGAAGAGAACCATGATAATAAGGAGGTATTGCCATGATATGCAAGTGAATTGGATTGAAGTGAGGGAGGATTGTGCAAAGTCACTTGCCTCACTTGCTCCTCCAGAGCCATCTGTGTTCAGTGGCAAGATGTAAGTCAGGATGTCTGGAGATGGTCCTGGATGCAATGGGAGACTTTTGCCTTTTTAAGCCAAGGTCTTCAACAGATCTCAGTTTGACGAAGACCACAATCATTTAGTGGTTAAGGCTAAGTAGCAATTGAGGCAAAGAATCTCCTTTCTCACCTAGTCTGAACAAATAAATGAATGAATCTGGGAAGGGAAGGTTCTCAGGGTTTCTGGCCAAAGCAAAAATGATTGCTATTTACTGTAGTCTAAGAAAGGAATGTCAAGAGGTTATAAAGAGAATGTGATGTTATAAATGTAGAAAAGACAAAATTTGGCAGTTATTTGGTCACAGAAGAGTAAAGGATAGAGAAGAATCAGTGATGACTTAGAGTAATGAACATGGATGACCATGAAGATGAAATTGTCTTCGAAAGAAATTGGGAATTTGGCAGGAAGGAGTTTGGAGTGTGTGAGTTGTGGGGGAGAGGGAATTAATTCATTGAATTTGAGATTTTTATGGGTCACTTAGGAGATGTCCATCTAACAAGTGATCATAACAGACTAGAGTTCAGGAGAGAGATTAGGGCTGGATATATACATTTGAAATCCTGTGTAGAGATACTACTTGAACCTCTTAAAACAACTTTGGGAGAGAAAAAAAGGAGAGCTCAGTATATAGTCCTGTGGAGAATAAGAAGGAATGGTGAGACAAGTGGAAAGAGCAGGAGACAGCTTTGTTAGAGAAGCCAATGGAAGAGAGAATGATGAGAGACAAAGGTCTCAATGGCACACACAGATTGTCTTTGGCAATGAGAAGGACCACTTCTATGGATACAGGAGTAAAGAAGCCAGGAGATTGAATTAAGGTGTAGAAGGGTTTTTGACCTGTGGAGAAAGGCAGCTTAAAACATAGAGCCTTGATTTTCTTCAAGAAGGAGGTAAACACATTTGTTGAAAGGGGTAGAATTCAGGCATCTTGGAAGCAGGATAGAAGTTTTAGAACAACTATTGAAGGGGAATGGGTAGGGAATGATTCAAGGGAGAAAGACTAACAAGATTTCTGTGCAGCAGTGAGGGAACAGTACAAACAGGGTAACATGAATTTGTATTGGACTCGCCCTACAGAGTGATTTGACTTGTTCCAGGAGCATCCAGAAGTTCAGGAACATCAGCAGAAAGGACAGATGGTGATGTTGGGGTGATGCAAGGTTAAGGATTTGTAGGACATGTATATTAGTAGGATCAGTGGCTTTTGTGGTGGGGCATGGGAGTGAAGGGTGGAGGTATTAATTTGAATTGATTAGAAATATATAGAACTAAAACTGTTAAAGAAGGAAAGTGAAGGCCAGAACAAGGGTGAATGGACTAGGTAGAAAGGGAGGTGAGGTAGATGGGAGGGAAACACATTTGGTAATAGTGAGGATAAAAAATAAGTAAAGGAGAAGTGAGGCAGGAAGTAGAATTGGAAGGTTATAATCAGAGAGAGAAACCTCAAAGTTCAAAGTCAAGAAAGTTGCTGGGTTATTGACAAGGTTTAAAATGTGATCACTTCCATAGGTTGGTGGGAGGTGGGAGTCACTGGAATTGAGAAAGCTGATCAACTGAAAGGCCAGAGTGTTTGAAGGAACATCAGCAGAAGGAACATTGATGTGCTCCAGAATGAGGGCAGGGGTTGAGGTGGAGAGAAAAGTACTATTGACCTTGAAAAAAGAGGGAGAATACTCATGAGGGTGGTAGATTACAACAGCAAGATCTGGACAAAGTGATGTTGATAGATGGATGAACCTCACATACTTATTATAACTATATTTTTATTTATTATTATTTAATATTACAATTAGAATATATGATCATTATTAATACTTATTATTAAGTAATAGAGACAAAAGAAAAATCAGGAAATAGCAGTGGTGACAAAGGAATACACCATCTTCTTTTCCAGGCCCAGTGAATTGGGGGCTATGAAGGATTACACACATGTGCACACATACACATAGATAACATACATATGCATATACATATATGTATATATATATATATGTAATGTTGTAAAGGTGAAGTCAAAACTCACTCTCCCCTTTTTAATCTTGATAGCATAACTAAGTGAGAACACATCTCAATCAATCCATTAGCCTTAAGACCAAGAACATCTTTGAAAGCCTGTTGTTTCAGTTAGCTGGGAGAGATTTTGTTTTAACATCTGAATCCAAGGCTAAAGTTGACACTCATTTTTCCCTCGAGGTGGTATCACCTGAAGGAGATACTGGCTTAAATTTCTGCAATATCCCCTTTTCAGCTGACTAGGGGACTTTTATATGGGACCCAAATAGCTTAACAAAATTCCCCAGCCAATTGAAATAGGTCTCTTGATGGGTATCATTTCACTTGTTCAATGAGTTTCAAAGATTTTTCTCACAATCTCAAGGACCATGATTAATTGCTTGATTGATTATAACTATACTCACTTAGACAAGGTTAAAATTGGATAGAGACGATTCCAATCCCGTCCTTATTCAATGCTCATATTTATTTATTTTTTGCCTTTGATCATTTAAAAAAATAATTGTTTTTTCTAGGTATATATGTATATTAACTTTTTTTCATTTTTTTATTATAGCTTTTTATTTACAAGGCATATGCATCGGTAATTTTTCAGCGCTGACACTTGCAAAACATTTTGTTCCAACCTTTCTCCTCCTTCCCCCCACTCCCTCCCCTAGATGTCAGGTAGACCAATACATATTAAATATGTTAAAAATATATGTTAAATGCAATATATGCATACATATTTATACAATTATCTTGCTGCACAAGAAAAATTGGATTTAGAAATAAGGTAAAAATAACCTAAGAAAGAAAACAAAAATGCAAGTGGACAATAACAGAAGGAGTGAAAATGTATGTTGTAGTTCACACTCATTTCCCATAGTTCTTTCGCTGAGTGTAACTGGTTTTCTTTATTACTGAACAATTGGAACTGATTTGGTTCTGTATTAACTTTTAAAATACACATTTCTTTAGGAATCATGTTGGGAGAGAAAAATCAGAACAAAAGGAAAAAAACATGACAGGAAAAAAAAAGTGAACATAGCATGCGCTGATTTACATACAACCTCTTTATGCATACAGATGGCATTTTCTATCCAAAGGTTACTGGGAATGCCTTGGATCACTGAACCATGGAGAAGAACCAAATCTTTCACAACTGATCATTGCACAGTCTTGCTGTTACTGTGTACAATGTATTCCTCGTTCTGCTAGTTTCGTTCAGCATCAGTTCATGTAAATCTTTCCAGGTTGTTCTAAAACAAGCTTGTTCATCATTTTTAAAGACAATAATATTCTATTACTTTCATAGCCATTCCCAAAATGATGTACATCTACTCATTTTCCAGTTCCTTGCCACCACAATACTCACACACATTAATACTCTTTTAACATTGATGCTGATGATGTATTGATGCTATTCATGTAGCATTAAAAGATATCACTTATGTAGAATTTTAGGTTTGGCTGCCCTGGTCTCTATTTTGCCTTTTTCTATAATTATAACCAGCTTGAGACAGTCTGATTTCAAGACAAGATGTTGCACAGCACAACACACAGATCTCTGGCTCATGATTTCACTCAGTAAAACTAAACTCACCTACTTTTCCTGAAGGCTAAAGCAACATCATTTCATGTTTTCAAATACTATATTTGGACTTTTCCTAATGATGATACAGTTGTGGAATATCCTTATCAGGGCAAGTCTAGATAGATGAGAGAACTTCAAAAAATAGGACCTAGACAGTGAAATAGAGGGAAAACTTGGGTGAAATTCCTTTACTGGCCAAATTGTATTTTGAAATATTACAGCCTTAATAGTAGGAGTATAGTGTGATAAACACTGATGAACTCAGAACAAGTTGGGGAGAGCTAAATACCAGCTTATGCTATTCTAGGGAGGTTAATTAAATACTGTTGTTATCGTTCAATTGTGTACAACCTTTCGTGACTATATTTGGGGTTTTCTTTGCAAAGATACTGGAGTAGTTTGCCATTTTCTTCCCCAGCTCATTTTACAGATGGGGAAACCAATGCAAACAAAATTAAATGAGTTGCCTGGGATTATGTAGCTAATAAATGCCTAAGGTCAGATTTGAACTCAGAAAGATGAATCTTCCTTATTCTGGACTTGGTGCTCTATTCACATACCACTCAGAAACCCAATAACTTATATTGGGTGGGAAATGGAAAAATAAAGGTGTTTAAAGTGCTGGGGTCTAGATAAGGGTTTGATGGCTGTGCCCTTATAGTTGGATCATCTGTATAGAAGTAGTGGTTAAATCTGTACGTTGTTAAGGAGGTCATTAAGAGAGTGTGTATACCAGTAAAGAGAAACAGCATCTCTATTTTAAAGATAAGGAAACTAAGGTCCAAAGTTGAAAAGTGACTTATACAAGATCGTGCAGGTGATCAATGTAAGTGGTAAAGCTAGGGTTTTAAGCCATGTTTTGTACAGTCACTACCAGCACTCTTTCCTACCTTGACTTCATCTAAAAATGTGCTTTGAAAGAATACTCCTTTCAGTATGGTTGGAAATAGCATCTTGTACCTGATCTCCAAAGCTCTTGATTCACAGTTATTTCTGTTCTCTCAGTAGTACCCCACTCAGAGAGCCAAAAGAGGAATTCATAATTGCATAACAAAATTGATAAAGAGAATGGAAAACTGAATGATATCTACAAGATGCCTCAAGCAAGGATCTTATAAGTAATACTTACTAAGCCTGTTATTCTTACTATCCCACCACTTTTACTAGTGAAGAATGGAAGGGAGCCAGACAGGTGTAGCCTTACCTTGCAGGGTGGAGGCTTACTCACCATACCATCTGAAGTGATGTGTCAAAATGCTTTAGGTGACCCTGACAATAGATAGATAGATAGATGAAAATCAGTGTTGTGGAACCCTGAGCTTGGTGGGGAGTTACGGAGAATCATACCTGGTCAGGTGAAGTGAAGATCAGTGCCCCAAATGAAGCAAGCTGGGTGGAGAGTAACATTTTTTTTTGAAAACTTCACTACTATTTTATTTTTTCAATTACATGTAAAGATACTTTTCAACATTCATTACAATTTTGAGTTCTCATTTTTTTTCTTCCTCCCTTACAGCAAGCAATCTGATACTGGTTATACATGTACAATCATTTTAACCATATTTCCATATTAAACATATTGTGAAAGAAAAATCAGAACAAAAGGGAAAAACCATGAGAAAAAACATCAGCAGACAAAAAGGTGAAAATACTGTGCTTCAAAACACATTCAGCCTCCATAGAACTCTCTCTGGATGTGGATGGTATTTTCTATCCCAAGTTTATTGGAATTGTCTTGGATCAATGTAAGAATTAATTCTATCATAGTTGGTCATCACATAATCTTGCTGTTATTATATACAATGTTCTCTTGGTTTTGTTCAATTTACTTAACATCAATTCATTTAAGTCTTTTTTAGACTTTTCTGAAATTAGTCTGCTTATCAGTTATTATGGAACAATAATATTCCTTTACATTCATACACCACAACTTATTCAGCCATTCCCCAGGTGATGGGCATCCATTCAATTTCCAATTCCTTGACACCACAAAAAGAGCTGACATTTTTGCACATGTAGGTCAGAGAGCAATATTGCAGTCACCCCTCCATCAATAATGTCACCCCTCTATGAATATATGAATGCTTAGTATGTGTAAAGTGACCTATCTTCAGGTTTACTTTTCCCACAAGGGTATATGCATTTGTGGGAAGGTGAGTTTAATGGTTATGGAGGTGATATTCTGTTGTTACTTTTGTTATTGCATTATTTCATTAATATCTTTGTTTTGTAAAAAAGAAGAAAATTGTAAGAGAGAGAATTAAAATCACCCCCTGGGTAATGGCTCTAGGATTCAGCAGTAAAATCTGTCACTTATCTCCCACAGAAGCTGCACAGTTATTAGAATGCTGGGTTTGGAATCTGGAAGACCTGAGTTCAAATTCAACTTCAAGCACTTAACTATCTGTGAGACCTGAAAAAGCCACTTGTTCTGCCCTCAGTTTCTTTATCTATAAAATGGGGATTATAACAGTACCTACCTCCCAGGATTGTCAAGAAGATCAAGTGAGATATTTGTAAAATGCTTAGCAGAGTACTTAGAAGAGGCTATGTAAATACTAGCTATTGTAATTACTATTAATAATAATTCTGTTTCTTTGCTTATGCTTTGAAGTAACAATAATGATAACCAAAATAAGGATGGCTGATTTTAAAAAATCTATCAATAGGCAAAGTTGCTAAGATCTCATAGCAGCAGGCAGTCCCTCCTTATGGGTTGCTATAGGAGTTAACAAAGCACTTAAAAGATGGATGTGCTTTTTAATTGCTCTGGGATGCATTAACATAAATCTGAATAATAAGTAAGTCAATTTAACCAAGTGGTGGTTTATTTAATTTAAAATAATAATATGTCTCCCTTAAAACATGTTGATATAACTGTACTATGTAGTAGAAAGTGATTAAGAAAAAGCACACGAGTACTGTAGATAGCTCTGGAAAAATGAGCTGAACAAAGTGGAAAATGAAATACCTCAAAGTTATTATCTCGACAATTTTAGTATCATCACAATGGTACTACATTAGCCTGGGACTGATTGACAAAAGGGCACAGGCACAAATTGCATAGGATAGATCTGGGTGGATCACAACAATGACATCATAGATATTTTGAAATGTAATGTCTAAAAATGAAGTAGAATCAGAAGGAAGCTCCTAGGAAAATGGGCAGATCTTTTAGTGATAACTCAGAGAAAAGCATGAGGATCATCCAAGGTAAAAACATCTGAAGAAAAGTTTAAAAAAGAAAGAGTCAATGGAAGAAAGTGTACATAAGATGGGAGCTTGTGATAAATTAATACTAGAAAGCCTCTTAATACTTGATGATTACTCCTAGGTCCCTGACAACTGAGGTGGTCAGTGACTTTATGGAAACACAATACAATATGAGTAGAAATTGGGAAAGTGAGCCCAGATAGGGTGCTACACTCACAATTATTTTTCTACAAATTTCAGCATTTAAATTGTTAACATATGAAAGTTGCCATATCTCTCATCCTTCAAAAGTTAATTTATTCTTTTTCTTATACATAATATTTCCCCCTGTCCCCTTAAGCCATCAAACTGTTTACATATAACAACTACAAATAACAGTAATAACATTTATATAGTACTTACTATATGTCAAGCACTGTGTTAAGGATTTTATAATTATCCCATTTGATCCTCATAACAATCTGGGGAGGCAGGCGCATGAATTTTACAGAGATGTAACTGAGGAAAATGGAGAATAAATGACTTGTTCAGGGACACGCTGAGACCAGATTTGAACTCGAGTTTTATTGACTACAGATTGAGACCACTGTGCCACTTACCCATCCTAGAGGAAACTATCTTATACAAGGTGAAAAAGACATCAGCAAACTGATGAATTCTGGGACAGTCTATGTCACTGCTTTATGGGCAGTAGCCTATGAACAGAGGAATACAAACGAAAGAAGATTAATCTAGAGTGCAGTTCTTTATGGTTCCATGTAGGTTCTTTGGGACCATGGCTTTGTTTTTTTACACAGTCACTAATTAGTAAAGTATTGTAATGATTAGAGCATTTATCTGGATTCAGAAAGATATGAGTTCAAATCTGCCCTCAGATACTTGCTTTGTGACTCTGGATAAATATGCCTCAGTTTCTTCACTTGTAAAATTGGGGTCATGATAGCATCTACCTTCCAGCATTATTGAAAGTATCAAATGAAAGAATGTTTCTAAAGCCCTTAGCATAGTACCTGGCACATAGAAGGTCCTTAGAATGATTGTTTTCATCTTTAATAATACATATCAGAATTTATCAAACTCTGATCTACAGTTAGCAGATTCCATTCTTCCTCCCCATCCCCTATTTTTTAAAAATTAGGACATTTGCCTTTTGCCAATCTTGCAGTAGAGATACACCGTCCTCCATAATCTTTCAAATATCACTGACAATGACAATGATTCAGCAGTCACATCTGCCAGTTCTTTCTGTACCTGAGGATAGAGTTCATCCAGGCCAGGTGACTTGAATTCATCAAGGTCAGCTAAAGCTCTTCATATCACCTTACTGATCTTGGGTATCAACTCCCTATTAGTCATTTTGGCTCTGTCCTTACCATTTTAAAGGTCATTCTCCTTGGCAGAGGAAACAAGCAAAACAAAAAATTAGCAGCTTTGCTTCTCTCTGAACTCAGTTGTCATCCTACCCTCCCTGAGCAGCTGCCCTAGTGTTCTGTGATGTTCCTTTTCCTTCCAATTAAAGCCCACTCCCCAAATGCTCTTTTTATTGTCCCTAAGGTTCACTCACCAGTTTTAGTTCATCCTGAGCTTTACTCCTTCTTATCATCCAATGGGACTTTTCCATGCTTTTCTGTTCCTCCTCATTATCTTTCTGTTTCTATCTTCTGCATGTATCTTAATAAAAGAAAAAACAACAAAGTCAGTTGATAAATTCTCTGAGTGTTCACATTGGTCTCTTTAAGTAATCTATTTTTTCCTCTTCATGAGAATTATTTTCTTTCTCATTTAATTTCTCTGAATCTAAGTTTTTTCATCAGTAAAACAGGATAATAATGCCTACAGTGCCTGCTATGGTGTTTGAGTGAGATGATAGGTATGAATTGTTTTGAAGGCTTTAAGGTACTATACAGGGATTCCAAAAAGTCTTAGAGTTTTAAGCTGTTAAAGTTCAGTTATTACACAAGATTCTTTCTAGTTCTAAAAGTCTAAGAGAAGAAATTGTGGATAGGCAATAACTGTTTGTTGAGTAAATGATGAATGAGTGAATCCAGGACCAAATTTTAGTTACCCTCAACAACTTTCCCCAAGTCAAGTCAACTATCATTTATTAAATACTTACTACATATGTTTGATACTATGTTAGGCACTGGAGATACAAAGAAAGATAAAAACATAATTCATGCTCTCACTACCTCTGAACTATCTCATAATTCTTTCTCTTGAAAAATCAGCAAATAACATTGTGTTCATTAGAGTTTGAATTCTACGACTTGTTAAATACGTTTGGTTGCACTGAACCCTATCTCATGATCTCAAATTGCTTTTAAAATGGCTCTTACATTTCCTCAGCTCTTCTGAAGGAAATATTTAGCTAATTCCTAAATAGATGAAAGGATACTGGAGACAATGGGGGAGAAGTATCAGGACTGTGGATTTCGTTGTTGTTCAGTCATAAGTGATTTTTCATGTTTCCTTTTGAGGTTTTATTGGCAAAGATAGTGGAGGGTTTGTCATATCCTTTTCCAGATCATTTTACAGATGAGGAAACTGAGAGAAACAGGGTTAAGTGACTTGCCCAGGATCACATAGCCATAAAGAATCTGAGGCCAGGTTTGAACTCACAAAGTAGAGTCTTCCTCACTCCAAGTCCAGTGCTTTATCCACTGTGCCACCTAACAAAACATTAATATTTATGAATAGCTCCAAGACTCATCCTGAGGGCCATTATCACAGCATCTAAAATAGTATTCCTCCTTTACCACAAAAAAATGCTACATTGGAGTTTAGAGCATTGGGTTTAAATCTTGACACTGACAGTATCTTGCTATAATATCATGGAATCTAACCAAAATGACTTTCTTATTCCTCCCCCATACACTCTGTACCTTTGTGTTAGCTGTTGCCTAGAACATGTTATCTGCTCATAAAAACCTTTATTTCCTTCCAGACTCAGCTCAAGCACTACATGAAGCATTTCCTAATTCTTCCCTTCCTAAACAATATTATGTATATTCTGTATACACCTATATCTGTATGTGTCTTCTCTCCCAATAGAATTTAAGCTCCTTGAGGGCAAGGATTATTTCATTTTTGTCTTTGTATTTTTGGCAACTTCCACAATGTCCAACACAAAGTAGGTGCTTAATAAATGTTTGCCAATTGATGAGTACGTGAAAGTCATGAAACCTTTATGATTTATTTTCCTTGTCTATTAAATGGAGAAAATAATTTCTGCCTTATATAGCTTTCAGGCTAAAATTTTTATGAGAGAGATTAATTAATTTTTCTTTTGCATTTGCATCCAGAAGGATTAGCACAATGTTGGGCAAGTAGTAACCACAAGATAATGCTTGGTGATTGATTGTTGATTGTTTTGAAGGAAATGCTCTGAATATTCCAAAAGGCTAAATAAAGAAGTGAAAGTGATTATGATTATGGTTATTTTAAGAAACATAATAGAATAAAGCTGTGTCTATCCAGTGCCAAAAAAAAGTTAATTGAATAGGGCATTTATCACTATTGGGATTAGGAGAAATAGTAGTTAGAAGAAGTTGTAGGTTGAAGAAGGTTGTTTTAAAAACAACTGAATTGAGCTGAACTTATGTGTTTCTGTAATAATGTAACGACTTATACCATAGTATTTCCATAGACTTCTGTTCTATTGAGGAAATAGCAAAAATAAAAGATGCTGAAAATATACTACAAAATAACAAATCATTTAAAAATGTATAAGCTTCTCAAAGAATTGTTCTCTACTTGTGTGTTACAATGGGGTTTGGGTATGAAGTAGGAATTCACATCACAGCTTAATCATAGTCTTTAGTTTTCCACTGGAAAGCACCTCTTTTTAAATCTCAAATGCAAAAACTGTCCCTTCTGCCCCCTGCCTGTAATGTTTAATATGTGAAAAGAAATGCATATATACATAAAAATATACTAACAGTGTAAACTTTTTTTTTCTAATTCTGAATGGTGTTTTCTCAGGGGAATTTAGCTCTGCTCTATTTAAAACACACTCCTGAGCCCTAAGAAGCTTCTCTCCCATCCTCATAGACTTGCAGCTGTGCAATGTTTCTCCACTGCCTGATTACAATTTGGCAGTAGTTTCTGAATAATTTACAAATTTTGGATTTCTATGCACCCAACACACATGTGTTTGCAGCCAAACAGACTTGAAAGGATATGCAAATTGTACTTTTATGTCAAAAATGAATAACTACAGTTTGGTGGAGAGAAGGGCTGAATATCACTCTCCTGTTTTTGTTTAGACTAATCTGTATGATGTCTGCTCCACATCACACTGTATCAACATTTTCTCAGGTATATTAGACATAAATGTTTATGGCTGGAGATATTGGATGCCAAATTGGCAAGTATTAAAAAAATGATCCTTAGAGTATTTTCTTTGGGTTCCACACAAATATCCCAGGGAAACATTTAGTCCAATTAAACTGCCAAGGCAACATTGTTCTGTGCACAGACCTATCCATGGGTGGCTCTAAGATCCTATCTAGTAAAAATTTCTACTTGAAGGCAATAGAAGAAAATAGTTCCTAGGTAGCTAGCCTGTTAAAGGTGTACTTCCAAAGGAGTCTAAGTGCTAAAACCTGTACAGCTCACCAATAATTTGGACATTAAACTTGAAATTGCCTATTGTCATACTATTTTGTACTAAAGAGAACGAACATTAGGTTTCTTATCAGGATATGTCAAGCTTTGTTCCAAAGTTCAGGTTTTAATTCAAGGTTCACATTATTTTACAGGAAGATGCAGCCATTGATCATGAAAGTTCCATCCAACTTGGGCTCATTTCTGGGACAAGTCAAGAATCTCCTTCCTACTAGCTTCAGATTCTGGATGAATTCCTGTCTCTTATTTCTCCAGTTGAAGTTTTTTCCTTTTAGTCAAGGAAAAAATTCGTATACTAACCACATCATTCTAGTCTCTCTTTTTATGAAAAACTTCCTGGATTTTAAGGACTCCTAGGGGGTGTTAAAGAAAAGACAGATGCTGTTTGCATTGTATTACTTTCCAGACAGCAACCTTGATGATATTTGGCAAGTGGGTACAGTTGTTTGGTCATGATGCCTGCACATGAATGCAAAAAATTTTGCATTTTAGATAAATTACTCTTGAAGGTCATTGTACCCTGTACATAATAAACATTTAATTACATTTAAATAGAATAATAATTTACTTTATATAATATATTGCAAATTCTCCTACATACATTATTTCAGCTGTTCCCCATAAGCATACCAGTTCAGTGTTAAAGGCATTATCATTTCCATTTTGTAGGTGAGAAAAAGTGAGATTAAGAGATATTAAGTGACTTTTCCTAAATCACCAAGATAATATGTGTCAGAGGCTAATGTAGTGTTGTCACTGGGCATATTACCTACCAAGATAGTTTTCAATTAAAAAAAATCTTTCATTAGCATCAACATTGAACAAAAATGTGATAGGTTTTTAAAACAAAAGGTCAGCTATCTAGATCACTATGGAATGAATCGTTTCTGAGTGAGGATGAGAGAATTCTTAGAGTAGCTTTTCTGAAAAATATCAGGAACAACAGTACTTTGCTTCCATACAAGTTTGACAATTTGTAGGTCTTCTCAGAACCAAGGTCCAGACCTGAGTCCAAATCCTGTCTCTGTTAACTTACTACCTGGATGAATAGGGTCTGTCACTTATCCTTCTGATCTTGATTGTCTTATTTATAAAATGAGATGTTTGGATTAGATAATCTTTAAAGTCTTTTACAGCTTTAAACCTATGATTCTATGCTGAAAATTTTAATTTTAAAAGACTCAGAATGTTTTATGAATGTAATCATTAAAGAATGTGCATGTTTTTCAATCTCACTTGATATCTTTTCAAAAATAGACTGTGTCAAGCCAAGAGAATTGATAAATAAATTAAAAAAGGCAAAGATATTAACCATATTCTATATAGAATATAAATAAAAACAGTAATATGAGGAGTGTGAGCAAAAGGTACAGATTTAAATAAAAACTGTATAATAATGTCCTGAACAACTAGTGGATCAAAGAATATAACTCAGAAAAAAAGTTAAAAGTATGTGAGGGAGCATGATAACAATGAGATAATTTACTATTTTATGTGTGACTTCTGAATAGAATCACAGACGGTTTTGGCTTTCTTCAGACCTCAGCCTCAGAAAAGGCATCCCTCTTAAACCATCCAAACTTTTTCCAAATCTTTACCCATAGCCATATTAATCACACAAATAAGGATTAGTAGATGATAGATGTTCTTTCATATAAAAGTGGGAGTAAAACCCTAGTAATGAAAGTACAGTGAACAATGGAGGTGGGGAAAGAGGAGACAGCTTATTTAGAAGTCAAGAAGCTAGTGACTTGCCCTTCTGGATGTGGAGGCAGTATCAATTTCTTGTGATCTCAACTCTCTCCCAAAAGGAAAAGAGATTATCAACGAGCTTAACAGAAATGCAAGATTTAAGCCAGTTTCTCTTTAACAGACAAGGAAAGGGAAACACTTAAAGCTCTCTGGCTGCTCTACAAATCTCACCAATGTATAGTTATTAGTTTTTTACTCAGTGGACATGGAAGAATTAGAAAAGCAACCTCTGCTCCAATTCTCCACTGTCTGCTCATTGGGTCTCATAGCAAGCAGGAAAGGGAACCAACACCCAGAAATTGGGTGTCCTGCTTTCCCTATTTGTTTTCCCATTTATATTGTGGGTAATAGCAAGAATACCAATCCTTTCATCTTAAGGTTTTTTTTTATTTTGGTCCTAGAAATTCTCCAAAACAGAAATCAAAATATGAACATATTACCAACTGGTAAACTCTGGAAGAGTATCTGAGTATCACTTCCAGGTATATACTAGCAGTATATCTATATAAAAATTTTGTAAGAATGATCTACATGCACAAGAAGGGATCCTTGAGGAGGCTATTCAAAGGGAGCAGGTAGACTTTCACAAGAGGTGTTCTATAATAGATCACATGAGATAATATTTATTATGCATTTTGCACAGTACTTGGCACACAGTTGGTACCTTATAAGTACTAGTTTCCTCCCTCCCCATCACCTCTCTTTATTATTACACACCTTACCAAAAGATACAGATAATATAAGATCTCATTGTTCTTAAAGATGACAAAAAATATTCACCCATACATATTTAAAAATAATATAAAAATCTTCAAAAGACATAACAGCATATTTAATTTTTCAACAATCTTTTTGTATATAACATTCATTTAAGAAA
This sequence comes from Antechinus flavipes, assembly GCF_016432865.1. NCBI lineage: Eukaryota > Metazoa > Chordata > Mammalia > Dasyuromorphia > Dasyuridae > Antechinus > Antechinus flavipes. The sequence goes on from NC_067399.1 coordinate 90,369,395, forward strand.
TTATTTTCAAACTCTCTCCCTACCATTCCTCCTTTATCCACTGAACAGTCAAGTGATATATCAATTATCTATGTGAAGTCATATAAAGTATATTTCCATATTAGCCATGTTGCAAAAAATATAAAAAGCACAATAGAAGTATGCTTCAATATATACTCAAAAGTTTATCAGTTCTCACTCTGGAGATGGATAGCATTTTCCATCATGGGCCCTTAGGAATTGTTTTCAGTCAGGGTATTCATCAGTCTTTTACATTTGATCTTTGTTACAATACTGCTGTTACTGTGTATAATGTGCTTACTTTAATCTGCATTAGTTCATATAGGTTTTGTCAGTTGTTTTTTCTGTAACTAGCTCATCATTTCTTATAGTACAAGAATATTCCATCACAATCATATACTACAACTTGTTCAGCCATTCCCAATTGATAGGCATCTCCTTAATTCCCAATTCTTTGTCACCATAAAAAAAGAGCTGCTGTAAATATTTTTGTACATGTAAGTCCTTTTCCATTTTCTTTTAAATCTTTGAGATAGTCCTAGTAGAGGTATTGCTGGATCAAAGAGTATGCACAATTTTATACAGTTTTGATCATAGTTCAAATTGCTTTTCAGAATGATCAAATTATTTCACAACTCCAACAACAGAGCATTAGTGTCTCTATTTTTCAACATCCCCCTCTTGAATTTATCATTATCTTTTTCTGTTATGGTAGCCAATCTACTAGGTATGAGATGATACCTCAAGAGTTGTTTTAATTTGTATTTCTCTAATCAGTAGTGATCAAGAATATTTTTTCACATGGCTATTATTAATAACTTTGATTTCTCTTTCTGTTCATATCCTTTTGCTATTTATCAGTTGGGGAATGGCTCATACATTTAGTTAAGTTCCCTACACATTTGAGAATTGAAGCATTTTTTCAGAGAAATTTGCTGTGAAGTCCCTCCCAGCCCCCACCCAATATATTGCTTTTCTTCTAATCTTGTCTTCATTGGTTCCATTTGTGTGAAATTCCTTAATTTTGTATGACCAAAATTATCCATTTTACTTCCCATGATCCTCTTTATTTCTTGATTATACTAATCAAGAATTGATTATATGATCAGGTAAAAATTTTCCATGCTCTCCTACTTTTCTTATGATATCATGCTTTATGTCTAAAACATGAACCAATTTTGATCTTATCTTGATATATGATGTAACATCTTTGCCTAGTTTCTGCCAAACTGCACTCCAGCCTCCCAACAATTTTTATCAGATGATGAGTTCTTGTTCGGAAAGTTTGGATTTTGCATTTATCAAACAACAGATTACTATGGTTATTTACTACTGTGTATTGTGTACCAAATCTATTCCACTAATCCATCATTTATTAACCAGTATCAGACTGTTTTGATGATTACTGATTTGCAATATAGTTTGAAATTTAATATTGCTAGACCATCTTCACATTTAAAAAAAAATTGATTTCGTTGATATTCTTGACTTTTTGTTCTTCCAATGAATTTTGTTCTTTTTATTTCTCTTAACTTAACTTTGCTTTATAAAGTCATTTTTTGTAGTTTGATTGGCATGACAGTGAATAAATACATTTTTAGGTAGAATTGCCAATTATATTGACTTAGCTTAACCATGAGTAATGAATATTTCTCTAATTGTTTAGATCTCTCTTTATTTGTGGGGTAAGTGTTTTATAATTTTGTTCATATAATCCATAGATTTGTCTCCCAAGTATTTTATAATTTCTACAATTATTTTAAATGAAATTTCTTTTTCTGTTTTTTTTGGTAAAATACAGAAATGATGATAAATTATGTGAGTTTATTTTATATCCTTTAATTTTACTAAAGTTGTTAATTGTTTCAACTAATTTTTAAAAGTATTTAAGATATATCAGGATGTTAAAGGGGAACTAATACCTCTTATATGAGGGCTTGCTGAGATCCTTTCAAGGATTCATTTCTGTATGTTGGGTGTCTACTAGCACTCAACTCTCACCTTTGGCTCCAACCATGTATAACCACCACATCTTGGTAAACCATCTCAGCAAACAGGCCAAACCAAGTTGAGAGTAACTAACCAGCCTCAAATCTGTTGGTGAGTTGGAGGGTGTCTGCACCAACCATGTGATGACATCCCTGGTGTGGATGAGAACAATTTGTTCCAATAGTGATAAAGGCAGCAGAAGTAGGTGCTATGAAGGCTTAGAGCTTGTTCAGACATTAAAGATGCCAAAGTCATTCCATAGCATCCTGGGCCATCATCAGTCATCTTGATTTTTGCCTTGCCACTGGACTTTGATGATTCTGGAAGAAAGAGTAAGACTGATGACTTTGTGCAACACTATTTCACTTAAATCAATTCACCCAAAAGTCAAAATATCACCTGTGATGTCATTGGTTCTCTTTGAAAAAGGAGAAAAAACCATTAATGGAGAAGGATTATTTAAGTATGCCATCATATGATTGATAACTTTATTTCCTCCCTGCTTATTTCTATTCCTTCATTTTTTCTTGTCTTGTTGCTGTACTTAGCATTTCTAATAAAATATTGAATAATAATGGTGGTAATAGATATTTCTGATGTTATCTGGAAGGCTTCTACCCTATTCTATTTTAGAAAAGCAGATAATATTTGCTTTCGGATTTAGATAGTATTTATCATTTTTAAGAAGTTTTTTGTTTTCAAAATTTATGCATAGTTTTCAACATTCACCCTTGCAAAATCTTTTGTTCCAATTTTTTTTCTCCCTGCCTTCTCCCCACCCTCTCCCTTCGATGACAAGTAATACAATATATGTTCAATGTGCACTTCTTCCATACATATTTCCACAATTATCATGCTGCACAAGAAAAATCAGATCAAAAAGGAAAAAATGAGAAAGAAAAAAAACAAGCAAGCAATAACAAAAAAGTGAAAATACTATGTTGTGATTCACCATTCAATCCCCATAGTCCTCTCTCTAAGTGCAGGTGGCTCTCTCCGTCACAAGTCTATTGGAATTAGTCTGAATCACCTCATTGTTGAAAAGAACCACATCCATCAGAATTGATCATCATATAATCTTCTTGTTGCTGTGTACAGTGTTCTCTTGGTTCTACTTACTTCACTTAGCATCAGTTCATGTAAGTTTCTCCAGGCCTTTCTGAAATCATCCTGCTGATCATTTTTTATAGGACAATAATATTCTATAACATTCATATACCATAACTTATTCAGCCATTCTCCAAGTGATGGGCATCCAGTTCCTTGCCACTAGTATTTATGATTTTAACAAAGGTTATTTCTAGTATTTTTCATAGGAATGTTGGTTGTATTTTGTCAAAAGCTTTGTCTGCATCTATTGAAATAATCATATAATTTTTATTGTTTTTGTGATTGTTATGGTTAATTATATGCTTAGATTTTTCCTAATATTGAACCAGCCTCTATATTCCTGGTACAAATCCTAACTAGTCATAGTGCATGATCTTTGCAATTGCTGTAATTTCCTGTTAATATTTTATTTATTTTTTTGTTTTTGCTTTCCAAGGATTAGGTATCACAACTATATTTGTATAATAAAAGGAATTTGGTAGGAGTTCTTTAGGAATTTTTTTCACATAGTTCATATAATATTGGGATCCATTGTTGCTTAAATGTTTGGTAAAATTCACCTGTAACTTCATCTGATTCTGAGAATTTTTTCTTAGGGAGCTCATTGATGGCTTGTTAAATTTCTTTTTTTTAAGATAGGGTTATTTAAGTATTTTGTTTCCTCTTCTGTTAATTGAGCCAATTTATGAGGCAAAAAATTTCTTCATTTTACTTAGATTGTTAGCTTTATTAACATATAATAGGGAAAAGAACTCTTAATAATTGATTTTTCATCTTCATTGGTGTTGCATTTACCCTTTTCCTTTTTGATACTGGTAATTGCATTTCCCTCCATCCTGTTTTCTTGTCCCTTTTCTAAAGTCTATTTTGCTTCTGACCATTGCCTTATTTTATCTGTCCTCTTTTTTATCATCTCCTCTTCTTTTTTTTATCCCCTTTCCCTCCTATTTTACTACTTTCCTGTTGGGTAGATAGATTCTCCTTTTATAAAATGAATATACATACATATATACATATATATGTTTGAATTATTTCAGATAAGAATGAAATTTAATATTATCCACCCACTCCATTTCCCATTCCACTGTAAAAGCTCAGACTTGTATACCTCTTTTATGCAAGATCATTTTCTCCATTCTTCCTTTCCTTTTCTTCTTTTCCCAGTGTATCTCTTTTTGTCATCCATCCTTAGTTTTAGATCACCACAAAATAATTGTCTCACTTCATGCCCTCTACCTATGTAATCTTTCTAACAATCCTACTAATGACAGAGTTATTAAGAGTTATATGTATTATCGTTTCATAGAGGAATGTTAACAGTTCAACCTTATTCAGTCCTTATAATATCTTTTTCATGCTTATCTTTTTGTGCTTCTTTTGAGTCTTATATTTGAAAATCAACTGTGCTGTTCATATTTAATCTTTCTATAAGAAACGCTAGAAAGTTGTCTATTTCTTAAATATTCATCTCTACCCCAGAGAATTATACTCAATTGTTTTGGGTAGGTTATTCTTGGTTGTAATCTTAGTTTCTTTCCAAAATATCATATTTCAAATCTTTTGTTCCTTTAACATGAAACTGCCAAATCTTATGTGATCCTGAGTGTGGCTCCACAATATTGCAATGGTTTCTTTCTGGTTCCTTGAAATATTTTTCTTTTGACTTGGGAGTTCTAAAATTTGGCTATAATATCCCAGAAAGTTTTCATTTTGGATATCTTTCAGGAAATGACTGATGGATTCCTTCAATTTCTATTTTGTTTTCTGGTTCTAGTGCCAGTTTTCCTTTATAATTTCTTGAAATATGATGTGTAGACTCTTTCTTTGATCATAGCCAACAGACTGTCCAATAATTCTTAAGTGATCTCTTCTCAATCTATTTTCCACCTACTTTCCATTCTACTTTTTCTTTCTTTAGATTTTGTTTTATTGTTTCTTGGTGTCTCATGGAGTCATTACTTTCTGTTTGCCTAATTCTAATTTTTAAGGAATTATTTTCTTCAGTGAACTTTTGTAACTCTTTGGTCAATTCTACTTTTTAAATAATTGTTCTCCGCATTTTTCTTGTGCCCCTTTTACCAAGCTACTAATTGTGTTTTCACATTTTTTGTATTGCTTTAATTTCTTTTTTTAATTATTATAACTTTTTATTGACAGAGTCCATGCCTGGGTAATTTTTTTTACAACATTATCCCTTGTACTCACTTCTGTTCTGACTTTTCCCCTCTCTCCCTTCAGCCCCTCCCCCAGTTGGCAAGCAGTCCTATACAAGTTAAATATGTCACAGTATATCCTAGATACAATATATGTGTGCAGAGCATTGCTTTAATTTCTTTATCCAGTTTTTCTCTACAACTCTTATTTAATTTTGAAAATAATTTTTATCTCTACCAGGATTTTTTAGTGGGTTAATGTTGAGTAACATTTTTCTTGAGGTTTTGCTTGTAACTGTTTTGACATTGTTGTCTTCTTTTGAGTTTTTGTTTTGATCTTTCCTATCACCAAAGTAGCTTTTTTATGGTCAGTTTCTCTTTTTGTCATTTGCTCATTTTACCTCTTTATGTCTTGACTTTGAATCTTATGTTAAAGTTGGTTTCTTTTCCCAGAGCAGGCAGAATACTGTCCCAAGTTTCAGGAGTTTTTTCCATTGCTGTTTTCAAAACTAGTTCAGGGTTTGATATTTTTGGTGCTTCCAAGATGGTATGGTCCAGGGAGAGACATAGTCATTGCTCTCTTTGGAATGGAAGTGATAGTGTCCCTCAGTCCCTCTTTTTGGGGACCAGAAGTGACACTGCTCCTTAGGACTCCTGTTCCCTTGTGGGTTAAATTGATGCTACTCCTCAGGGTCAAAAGAATGTAAGTAAAAAGAGGACTCGAATGAATTCAAATGTAATTATAATGAATAGCCATGACCTTGAAGAACAAATGAGGAGATGAATTTACTGCCTTCTTTTCTTTGGAGAACTAGGATACTATGCATGTGGAACATTGTATACACTCAGACACAGTTGCTGTGTCCATTGGTTTTGCTTAACTTTTTCTTTCTTGCAAGAATTGGCTCACTGAGTGCTTTAGGGATATCTCTGATAATGACTATAACATAAAAACAAAAGACCTCAATAAACATAAAAAAAGAAATGGAATCTTTAAAAAGAATCAGAATTGTTTGAAGTTCCAAAAAGTCCTTCCCAACATAGCCAGTCTTCCTTTTCTAAATCACATCTACATCTACATGGAATTGTTTACCAAAATAGTAAAACTCTATAATGCCTGTTAAACTTTGAGTACTTCAGTGATGTTTAGTGAATCAGACATTGAGCATTATAGAAATGCTCTTCTATGTAATTTAATCTACCAAAAGAGTTTTCGCACATTTCACAGACATTAAAATGTCTAAAGTTATCCTCTATTTTAGGAAGTACTATCTGCAGAAGGATGTTTTATGTGTAATGGAGCCATTCCATGGAAATGTAATTTAAAGAAAATGAGTTTTATGCTTACAGTTGCTATGGCTTATTGCATTTATAGCATATTTTATTGCATATCACTTCATCAATTCTAGATAAAAAGACAAAGAAACAGATTCATCCAGATTGAAACAGAATATATAGATATAGATATAAAGATAAAAAATTAATGATAATAGCATTTATATAGCACTTTAATATTTGTAAAGTACTTTGTAGATTTTATCCTTATAACAATCTTATGAGGTAGATGCTATTATTATTCCCATTTTATAGGTGAGAAAACTGAGACAGATGTCTCAGAGTCACAGAGCAAGTACATTTCTGAGCCTTGATTTAAATTTAGATCTTTCTAACTACTCCACTGTACAGTCAAGCTGTTTCAACAAAAATAATAAAATAAGTTGGGCAAACTCCTAAGCAGCTGAGTGGTGCAATCGCTAGAACTCTGGGCCTGGAGTCAGCAAGACCTGAATTCAAATGTGGCATGAGACACCTACTAGCTTTGTAATGCTGGGTAAATCACTTAATGTTAATTGCCTCAGTTTCCTCATCTATAAAATGAGCCAAAGAAGGAAATAGCAAACCACTTCACTACTTTTGCCAAGAAAACCCCAAAATGGGGTCATTAAGAGTGAGACATGACTGAGCAGCAACAAAAAGGCAAAGTTCTTGTTCCTCCATCTCTGAGGTTTTGTGGTTGTATGTCCACAATTCAGGCCATTTTGGTGTTGGAAAATTTCTCTCCCACCTTGTAAAAACAGAGGGTTTAAGGTGAATTTTCCCACTTACCCTTTCATCAGCTATGAATGAGTTATTACACACTGTACTTTTCCCTATATGCCCCTCTACATCCTACTCATGAAAGCCATTTGGGAAACACTAATGTATAAAAACCTCTTTTTTGTCACATTTTATATAATCAATGTCTAACTAGTCAGACATACTTTCTAGGCACTTTCTAATCAGTGATTAGCATGAGATCTAATTTAATCAAATGCCAGTTTAGCTGCTTTGCTCTGCCTAGGTTATTTGCAGGACAGAGTAAGGCATTGAGGCTAGGTCAAAGGATTGATGGGAACATTCTTTTGCTTTTGTATCTTAAAGGCAAATAAATAAAGGCAAAATCCTTACATCCAAATAAATATCTGTGCATATATACATATATGTATAATATATGTAATATATAACAAATATATATGTATATATAGTGTACATACAAATATGCATATATATGTATATGTGGACAGATGTATGTTAGGTATGTATGCATATACATTTAGATAGATATAACACACACATATATAAGTAACATATAATGTACATAGATATTGATAAAGCTTTGAAAAGCTAAAAGCAGTAGAAAACTTCAGCTATGAATGAGGTTGTTTTTATCCTCAGTGTTTTATACAATTCCTGGAACTTAGTATGTATTTAATTAATATTTGTTAACAATTAGAACTATACAAAAATAGAATGGATTGTCCTAGAAGCAGGAGGCTTAAAGAAACTGGAGGTATTCAAGCAAAGGTTGGATGAATCTTTTTTTTTGCCTGTGTATAGATTCAGAATGCGATGGGTTGGACCAGATGATCTCTGATATCTTTTTTTTTTGCCTGTGTATAGATTCAGAATGCGATGGGTTGGACCAGATGATCTCTGATACCATTTCTATGTTTGAATGCATGTGATCTTCTTCATGCCACTTAACCAACAAAGGGTGAATCTCAGCGAATGCATCTGCCTCATTTTTCTATAGGCAACTGCTCCTTGACATTCAAGCTAATGCACTGGCATAATTCTCATGACCACAATTGGGTAATTTTTCTTGGCTAGGTTTGCTATAGAGTCCTTGTCTTTTGACTCATCATCATAAATGCATACTTTGAAATATATGTGAAATGGAGCAGTTCCTCTAGCTAAGGTTGGCTCATGCCCATTAGTAACTCACAGTGAAGCAACAGAACCACAGTGATAGGCCAGCTTTGTAGTCTCTTGAACTTTTGCCTGTGTCCTCTGTTTGGATTCCTTCAATATATGTAGCTTCCCTCAATCTCCTCCCCTCGTGAGATAGCAGAAGAAACCAAGAATAATTCTAAACCTGGAAGATATCGAGGTAACATACTATATAGTGTATGGAATCTTTAATGAGAAATACCTACAACTGAGTCTTAGGTCCCCCACTTACTAGCCATGTGACCTTGGATGGTCCTTTCAACTCTCTAAGTTCCTTATTTTTAGATGGGAATGATACTTATGGTATCTTCATTCTCAGTTAATGTTAGATACCATAATATATGTGAAAATATCTCGCAAACAGCAAAATTCTATATAGAATCTTACTTGTGATATTGTTTTTATTTTAAGGTTATGTAATACAGAGCACAGCCTTTAGCAGGTTAATGTCTAAACTATTGACAGAATGACTGTCAAATTTTCAAATGATGCTATGTTGGTGGAAGGAATAGCTACTACTCTGAGTGATAGATTTAGGGGTTAACAACATCGTGAAAATCTAGAAGACTGGAATTAAATTTAATGAGGTAAAATTTAATGGGATAAATTTAGAGTCCATCTGCATCAAAAAAATCACTTTAGCATCCTTTATCTTGAATGTCTTTGTATTTTACAAGAATAAGATTAGGATAGCTTAGCCAGAGAATTCATTTGAAAAAAGATCTGGAAGCTTCAGTGGACTTTAAATTCGATGCAATTCAACAGTTATGTGGCAGCCAAAACAAACTACTTTTGTCATAAGTTGAATTAAGAGGGTCCATAGTGCCCAGGATGTCCACAATGCTCCTAGACTTCTTGTACTTCTATGGCTAAATCACATATAGAGTATTGTGCTTAGTTCAAAGCATCATGTTTTGGAAAGTCCATTAAGTAAGGGTCACACTAACTTAGAATATTAAGTCCTTTGGAAAACAAAAATCCTAATACATTTTTAAGCTAGTAATGCTAAAACTTTGGGACCCCCTGTACATGTACATGTGCAGTTTGTCCCTCATGTTAACAATAAAAGAATCTGAAGAATTGGAATTGTTTTCACGCATTGTATTTATATCTTCTGTGCTTAGCATAGTATCTAGTAGATACTTAACAAATGGTTTGTAGTAGATGCTTAATAAATGGTTTGTTGGTTGCTTGTTTAGTCTGCTGATTATAAAAAGAACATTTTATGTTTGTTTATTATAGACTGAACATTTCAAAATAAAATGCAGTTTTGAAGATTCTCCTCAAAAAATGTGTCTGCCATGCATATGTTAAGATCAAATGACTCCTTGATCCAGGAGTTCTTAATGTAGGGTTTGTGAACTTAAAAAAAATTATACTTTAATATAATTGGTTTCCTTTGTAATAGTATCATATTTTACATATTTAAAAACATTGTACTGAAGATGGGTAAATAGGTCTCACCAGATTGCCAAAAGATCAAAAAACTTCAGAATCTTTGCCTTGATTGACGCAAATACAGAGATTACTTTGACTGTTAATATCAAGTAAAACATAAAATAGGGTGTAGTATACTCACCAAAAGTGATGATGAATTTAGTGTAGAGTATAAGTTGAAGAGGGATTCTCTATGGACAGAAAGGTCTTCTAATTACTTCTGTTTATAGACAATATTAGGTAGGTTCCATGAAACACCAAGGAATTAAAGTTCTTTCTTAAAGGAGAAGTTCACTTAAAAGAGACTGGTTTAATAATTTTCAGCCAAATGAATAAGGAATGGCTATTTTCCAGACTATGACATGTAACTAGATGTGTATTTACTGTCTAACAACAGATTTATCTTGGACAGTAATAGAAGATAGACAATGAGTTAGACTCAGAATTAAATAGGAAGAGGACAGCATCTGCAATGCATTTGGGAAATAACCTAATGATTTAAGTATTCAAACCTGCTTCTTGATGCAGAAGTCTACCTTTCAAACAATAATTTTCTCACAGTGATGCTATGTGCCTACAAATCATGAAATACTACTATTTCTGAGAAATAAAAATGGTAAGCAATGCAAAGCGCAAAGGAAAGACTTGTGATGGTTATAAAGGAATGCAGCATGTTATATTGATGGCATTGGTTAAGAAGTGGTGTAAAGATATGCTCCAGGAAATGTATGATTGGAAAAGGAAGTGGGCTGATCATGAACAAGAGACAATGGATGGATAGTCTACATGGTGTATTGGTAAACATAGAAAAAGAAAGGAAAAAAAACATAAGAAAAGGACTCTAGTATATTGAGTTTTTGGAGGGTTTATGGGACAACATGGACCAAAAAATCACACAAGATGAGAAGGCATGAATAAATTTTAATCTCCATCATTGGGGGAAGCATCCATGAAAGAGACCTTTGATCCATTGAAATATCAAAATAAGTTCTTCCTTATAGTTACACATACTATCTCTTGTTTAACTAAAGTTCAATTTATCTCACATGCATCCATCATAGGCAGTGGAAAGGTGCTCAAGGTTCCTTATGGGAAGATACAGTAGTATTCTCAGTCCAAGCTGAACTTTTGCCTTTGTTTCTTAAGACTTCTTCTGTCCTGCAAGAAAAGTTCTAGAGAAAAGTTCTCAGAATGAGCAAATTGGAAACTGCAGAAGGATTCAATGCAAGTCATTGATGAACAGTCTTCATGTTCCAGGTTAGTTTCCAGCAACTTCCTGAAGACATTTCCCACAAACTAATAATTGAATTGAAATTTATTTATTGATTTTTAAATCTTTCTTCCCTACCCACTAACCTCAGCCATTTTCTCTCTAATCTCAATCTCAGGTCTCCTTTGTTAGAATATTTTTTTCTCATTTTCATATGCTCTATGAACTTTACCTTTTCTCCAACATAAGTCCTGAAGTCAGAGTACTCTGACGGCATTTCTCTGAGCTTTATGAAGTTCATCCTCTTAATGTGTCCTAAAACCAAATATTTAATTTCTTTAAAGTATATTCTTTTTAGGAGAGAAACAATAATGATCATGAGCAAACCAAATGGTTATGATTTTCAAAATTACACTTTCTATTCCTCTATATCTCTGATAGATTCTTTCCAGATCTCTAACATAGTTCTTCACTCACTTCCCCATCCTTCAAGGCCAAATCAAGATTCCATGAAGCCTTTGAAACAGGAAATTTTGGATTGAGTTCTAAATGCCCTTGTGGGACCATAGGCAAATTGTTTTATATCTCTGAATTTTAGTTTCTTCACCTGTAAAATAGGGATTGTCATATTCCTTTACCTAACTCACAGGATTGTAGCAAGGAAGTAATTTGTAATCTAGAGAAATGTGAGTTATTATTGTTATTATTACTCTATCACCCTCTGACTTCTTCCTTCTATGAATTCATGTAATCGGTATTTTAATTTAGCAATTTCATGATACTATTATTTATTGCTCTTAATTTTCACAAATCTATAAGCTAGACTACAGAACCTCAAGGGGAGAAATTATCTCTTTCTTTTCCTTCTGAATTTCCCATAATATCTAGTCAGTCACTCACTCAATTTATAAGGTATTTATTAAGTGCCTTCTAATCAAACAAATCAGACACTCAATTATCTATATGACTTGGAGTCACACATCCAGTATTTCCACGTACCCCCTATACAGGAATCATGATGAATTGGATACAACTCAATTACCAACACAAGTATCTACTTATGTACCAGGCACTAAGCTAAGTTCTGGGGATACAAAAAGAAGTAAAATATAGTCCTTGTTCAAAAGGAGCTTAAAATAGAATGGAAGAGATAATAGGGAAATAAATGTACAAGCAAGCCATTTAAAGGTTAACTACACTCAATGAAAAGAAGGAACTGGAATTAAAAGAAGTTGCAAAAGTCTACTTATTGTAGATGATATTTTAATAAAGACTCAATGAAGCCAGGAGATAGAGCTGAGAAAAGAGAGAATTCTGGGTATGAGGAACAACCAGAGAAATTTTCCAGAGCCAAAGGATGGAGTTTGTGGAACAGCCAAGCAATCACTGCCATTGAATCAAAGAGTATGTATTGGAGAATAAGGTGTGAGAAGACTGGAAAGGTAGGAGAGACTAGTTTATGAAAGACTTTGAATGCCAAAACAGCATTTTGCCTTTGTTCTTAGAGATGATAGGAAGCCACTGGAGTTTAGGCTGAACAATCTACAACAAACAATTTTGAGGATAACCAAAATTGACACAAAATGCTCCCAAAGTCTTAGTGTAGTTTTTGGTCTTTATAGTCTAAAACTACACTAAGATTTTTGGGTTACCCTGAATAGTGCTTTAAGGTTTATACAATGCCTTAATACTTTATCTGATAATAGACCTTTATGGTAAGTGCCATTAATATCCTATTTTACAAATGAAGACACTAGGGTCAGAAAAGTGATATGGTATTGTCTTTATTATTCAGACCTATTGTCAGATAATTTCAGATATTATGAAAACCATGGCTGGAGTAACTTCAGATTCTTTTCTATTTCAAATTGGAAATCATTCATATAACTATTAGATTATAAATGACCTTGTTACTATTCCAATATGACATAAACATTTGGAGTTCTGGGTTCAACCTTTATTTTCCAAGAAAGCCAATGGTATCACTGGTGATATCTTGACTTTTGAATGAATTGGATTTAAGTGAGGCAGAATTGCACCAAGTTTTTAGCCTTAAATCTCTCTTCCTGAATCATCAAAGTCCAGTGGCAAAGTGAAAGTGAGGATGACTGGTGATAGCCCAGAATGCGGTGTATGGCCTTGTCATCTTCGATACTTGACCAAGATACTAGACCAAGCTCTCGACAATGTCTGACTCAGATACCTTCATGGCTATTGGAAGAAATTGTCCTCATCTGTCCATTCTACCAGAAGAAGTCTTTACACACTTGAATTAAACATCAAATTCTGTATTTTGTGTGACTCTTTCTTTTCTGCATCTCCACTGACTCATCTATAAAATCAAGATAATAAAACATCCACATCTCCTCCCTTCAAGTCATTGTGAGGATTAAATGAGATAACATGGATAAATAAATTTGCAAATTTTAAAGGTGCAATGAATAGAATGGTGGTCCTAGAGTTAGGAAGACTTGTTTTCATGAGTTCAAATCTGGTTTTAGACACTCACTCGTTATAGAACTCTGAGCAAACCACTTAACTCTGCCTCAGTTTCCTCAACTGTAAAGTGAGATAGAGAAGGAAATGGTAAATCACTCCAGTAATTTTGACAAAATTACAAACCAAATTAACAACAACAACAACAAAAAACCCAAACGGGTTAAGTTAACAAAGAGTAGAACATGACTGAATGCAAGTGAACAACAGTGATCAAGATAATGATGATGATGATAAGATGATGATGATAGTGATAACAACAATAAGGAGTGCCCACACCAATGAAACTAAGAATAGCTTGAATTATTGAAGAAGAAGGATCACAGAAAAAGGTAGAAAGGACCTTAAAATTCATGTGGTATAAATTTTAAATTTTCCTGATGAGGAAACCAAAGTCCAATCAAGTGACATGAGAAGATCATGAATGTAGTTAATGGAAGAGCTGGGATTGTATTCTAGGTATCATTCATGTATAGTACATATATGGTAGCTCTCAGTCAGATTATGGGATTAACTAACTAAAATTCTTATCTCCCAAATAAAATAACAAATAAGAATTTATGATAAATGCAGCAACCATGTGTCTTGGTATTTTCAATCACCTATGTGTGCATCTGTGTGTATACATTTATATGAAGCCATACCTAAAGGAAAGACATGTTCACATTTCCCCCTAATATCATTAACTGGTTTATAAAAACACAATGTTAGTTGAAGTAGCATTACAAGAAGCTATTAGTTTATATAGTAAAGAAGTGTTACTAATGGAAAGTATGTTCCCTGGTGGCCAAAGTTTGTATTTTAAAAGCTTAAAATAAGTTGTTATAGAAACTTCAGACTATACAGTTTTTCTAACGGCACTCTTATGATTTTTTTCCCTTTGGCATTTAGGGACTACAAAATAGTGTATTGGTGGGAATTTTGAATTTCAAGTTTAGGATACCTGAATTTCAATTTCAGTTTTCACTAATTACTGATCTTAGGCTAGTAATTTCTTTTTGTCTGAGCTTCAATGTCAACTTTTTTTATTTTTAATAAAATCTTTTTATTTTCAAAACATATGCATGGATAATTTTTCAATATTGATGCTTGCATAGCTTTGTGTTTCAGATTTTCCCCTCCTTTCCTTCACCCCTTCCCTAGATAGCAAGCAATCCAATATATGTTATACATATTAAAATATATGTTAAATCCAACATATGTAAACTTATTTATACAATTCTCTTGCTGCACAAGAAAAATCAGATCAAAAAGGAAAGAAAATGAGTAAGAAAACAAAATGCAAGAGAACAACAATAAAAAGAGTAAGAATGTTATGTTGTGGTCCACATTCAGTTCCCACAGTCCTCGTTCTGGGTGTAGATGGCTCTCTTCATCACAAGATCTTTGGAACTGGAATCAATCATCTCATTTTTGGAAAGAATCACATTCATCAGAATTGAACATTGTATAATCTTGCTGTTGCTGTGTACAATGATCTCCTGATTCTGCTCACTTCAGTTAGCATCAGTTTGTGTTTATCTCTCCAGGCCTCTCTAAAATCATCAACAATAATATTCAATAACATTCATAGACTATAACTTATTCAGCCATTCTCCAATTGATGAGCATTTATTCAGTTTCCAGTTTCTTGTCACTATGAAAGGGCTGCCACAAACAAAATGTCGATGTTTTTTAAATTAAGGGTTAGATTAGATAATCCCTCAGTCCCTTTCTGTTGTAAATCTATGATCTTATGATTTTAATGACAATCAATTATTACTATTACTAGTAATATTACTAGTCAGTCATTTTTTAGTCATGTCCAACTCTTTGTAATTCCATTTGGGGTTTTCTAGGCAAAGTTTTGACATTTCCTTCTCCAACTTATTTTACAGATGAAGAAACTGAGGCAAGCAGGGCTGACTCACACATGATCACACAGCAAGTAAGTGTCTGAGGTGATAATTGAACTCTAATTTTCCTGACTTTAGATTTGAGGCTCTATCTACTGGGCCACCTAGCTACTCTAGAATATAAACAGTACTCTGTGTTATAAAAATGACTTTTATAAGTTTTTACACATTGTACACAATCTCCTGGTAATATACTCATAGCCAATGTATGCCACTAAGGGGAGAAAATGTCATTGGGATTAATTAGAATTGTTGTTGCCCATTTAATTTACCAACTAGACATTTGACCAAATGAGGACATCTGTAGTTTCATGACATTGGGATCAGATTTTGATTATAATATATTAATTATATTATTGTGAAAATATATTGGTTAGAACAACATTCTGCAGGTTATGCCTATATTTCTATCCATCTGTATCCGATTATGGCCATGACTTTCTGGTTTGTTATGTATTCTTAGGTACTTATTTCCTTTGATCTGTTCCCATATTTGGTTGTAAACTTGATGAGAATGGGGACAGTATCTCTTCTCTACTTTCCATTTTTCAATTTTTATGCTTAATTTATAGAATAAAACATTTATATAATGGTACAAAATGACTGTAAATGAAATTGCAAATCTATTATGCACAACTTGCTATTTTTCCAAATATACAATAAAATTATCATGTAATTTTCTTTTTTTCTTCACTTTCTCCCAAGATAGCTATCATTAGACACAAATAGGCATATATATGTATATATAGATATAAATATAGATCTGCATGTAAAATCATTCTATACATACTTCAATTTATCAATTCTTTATCTGGATGTAGATAACAGATTTCTTCACATGTCCTTTATAGTTTTTATTTTTTAAAGCAATACAATAAAAAAAGATGATTGCATTTGAAACTACAAATCTTCTGTGTACAACTTGTTTTTCCTTTCAAACAACAAAATTTTCATGTAATTTCTTTTCTTTTCTTTTTTCTTCTCCCTTCTCATAGAGATGACTATCATTAGACACAAATATATACATACACACACATAAACATATTTAATCAGACTTATGAACAGTCAATCTATCTTCCATTTGTACTATAACCAGGACCCTACTAAATATTTCTCAGTCCACAGGAAAACTCATTCTGTTGCTGAGCCAAAATCATGTTCCTTGTAAATAATTCTACCTCTTATTCATTGTTCTCTCTTCCAGGGTCAAGCAGAATAAGTAGACAGCTCCTTCCTAACAATAATCCTTCTGATATTTGGAAAAAACTTTCCCACCTGAACTCATGTTTTCTACTCTCCATTAAATATCACCAATTCCTACGATGGCTTTTGTCTTATAGTATGACTTCATCATTTCTTATTATCTTTTTCATCAGAGAATCACAGAATTTGAAATTAGGAGGGACAGCAGCTTTAATCTATACTTAAAATGAATCTCTATGATAATATACTAGATGAGTAATCATCCAGCTTCTGTTTGAAGACTTCCAAAGAGGAAGAACTCTTGCCTTCTGAGATAATCCATGCACCTTCAGGATAGCTCTATTGTTAGAAAAGTTTTTCTGGACTCTTGTCACCTTCTTTCCTTTGCTTCTGGTTCAGCCTTTTGAAATCAAACAGAATAAATCTAACATTTCCTTCACACACACATACAGCCCTTCAAATACTTAAAAAAAAGCTCCTGTGTCCCCTCTGAGTATTCTTCTCTGTAGGATGGACCTACTTTGTTCCTTCCAAAGGTACTCATATGTCACAGGATTAAAACCTTTGACCATCCTGGCTGTCTTCTTCTGAAACTCTTCAGTTTATTGATGTCCTTTATGAGTCCCAATGCACAGAACTGAAAACAATAAGAGATCTGATGATGATGGACTACAGTGGGACCATTGACTCCTCATTGTTGAGAGATACATGAAATAGTGCTGAGTCTGGAATCAGAAAGGTCTGAGTTAAAATTCAACCTCACATAGTTAGTTGTGTGACCTTGAGCTAATCACTTAACCCTGTTTACCTCATTTTCTTCAACCTAAAAATGAAGATAATAACATCTACCTCTTAGAATTGTTATGAAAATAAACAGAATTAATATAATTATTAATTATTATATTATTAATCAATTATATTATATTATTAATATATTATTAATTAATGCAAATAATATTAGTACAGTACTGGTCACATAGTAGGTGCTATATAAATGTATATCCTTTTCTCTTTCTCCATGTCTCTCTCAATGTGGCTCAAGAACACATCTTTTTTTTTTTTTTTTTTTTTTTTTTTTTTTTGGCTTCTGCATTACATTACTGGTTCACTTTGAGTTTTGTCCATTGCAATCCCCATCTCCTTTTCTGAACAATTATTTTCTATCCAAGCCTCTTTCATTTGATATATGTGAAACTGATTGCCCACATGCAAAACTTTACATTTATCCATATTGGATTTCTTCTTATTAGATTCAGACCAGTGCTTTAGCTTATCTTTTTGAATTCTGATTGTTACCCAACGTGTTGTTAGCTGTCCCTCTTCACTGTGTCACCTGCAAATTTTATAAGCCTATCATCTATGCTTTACCGAAGTCATGGATAAAAATGTCAACTAGCACAAGACCAAACACAGAAACCACTAGAGACTTCCTGCCATGGTGACACTGAACCCTGGGGCTCCTCTGCTTGGAGCACATGGAGAAGAGCTCACCCCAAAACTCAACTTAAGAAGGACAGTGACCTCTTCATTTCTTACTCAGGCACATTCCTTATACCTCTCCATCATTTTCCCCTGTGCCAGGAAACATTTCTTCTATCCCAATGCTGGACTCCATTTTCAGCTGTGTTTTGTATGTTTTTCCCCATTAGAACGTAAGCTTTTTTAGGCAGGGACAAAATCCTGCCTAAACAAATAAATGTTTATTAATTTACTATCTGATTCACTAATAATTATTCTCTGTCTAATCTAGGCTAATTATTTCTGCATTAATCTGATTGCATTGACATTTTGTTTTTACTACTACAAAAAAGTGTGTGAAGTTTTTTTTTCTTTTTTACCCAAAAGAAAGGATTTTACATTTATCCCTACTAAATCTTGTCTTTTTGGATTCAGCCCATTACTCTTTGGGAAATCCCATATATTAAATCTTTTTTTTTCTGGGAGCATCTAGCTACTGAGAAAACCATGTTGTAGAAAGGGACTTGATTATGGTAAGAAAGACTGCTTTTTCTGGGAGAGCTTGGAGATGGGTGCTAAAAACTCATTTTAGCCTTCTGGGCCAGATGGTTTAGGATGTCTCAGGTGTAGGCTGGGGGTGAGAGGGCACAGAGGCCAGAGAGGGACCATGTTTTCCATTACCCAAACATCTCTCATTTCAGGCTCCAATTTTTTGAAGTAAAATAATTTTGGCCCCACACACAGTATCTGGTTCTGGAACTGATTATCTGCTTTGTTAAGTTCAGAGGCATTCTGATAAGGATAATTTAATTAGGCTTTCCAGGAATCAAACAGGCAGACTTACTGCCAAGGTAGGGGGTCTCTCCTCAACCCCCCTGCTCCTTAGTAAGGGTAACAGGCTTCCCTCCACACAGTTCCCATTGGAGCATCTCCTTTCCAAAGTTCATATTGCCCTGGGCTTTGCCTTTGAAGATTTTCCTTCAAATTAGGGAAGCCCCACTCTTTAAGGGATTTTTGTGCTCCCCCAAGTCCAACTCTAAACCCACTCCACCTCCATTTTGTAGACACATTGTGAGGATCTTCCCTAGAAAAGAGGGAATTTCTAGAGGTTCAAGCAGTACTCCCAAAGGGGCAAGATAAACTGCGTTCAAATGCTTTTGGTCTGGAATTAGTCCAAGTCTTATGGGGAGTGGGGTAGGTAGGGAATGGGTCTCACTTGGAGACTCCCTTCTAGGTCTTTATAGCTTTCATAACATTCCCCCCTCTTCTGAAATGACAGTAGTCTGGGCACTGGAAGCCACTTAAAGGATTTTTTTTAAAGCATGAGTTTGCAAAAATGTATTTATACCATATGATATGCATTGACTTGGATCGTAGTTGCCAAGACTTTCTTCCCTCTATTCTTCTACTCACAGAAGACACTAAATTGTGTTCCATAGAACTTTCTTCACTTTCTTTGCACTAGGTCAAATTCTGCAAAAAGAAGAATAGGAAAAAGAAAGGAAAGATATTTCTTTTCGGCTCAGGTCAGTGACAATGCAGGACTCAGAGCATATTGCTGACCCATAAAAGGGTTTAATGAGTCTATTTCTGGAAGTGGTTGCCCCTCTCTGCTGCAGAGCATGTGCAGATATACTTCCTGTGACTCTCTTGTTCACTTTCTACTTCATTAAAAAAAAAAAGGCTTTTGACCCGCTACTGATCAAAAAATGACATTGAATACAAAAAGCTCTAATGAAGAAACTCAACCTTCCTCTTTCCTGGTGGTGAGTGAAGCAAAAACTATTGTAAGCATCACGATGGGGAGAAAACTAGTGAGGGCAGCTCACTTACCTGATGTAGCCTTGAATGCACAGCCCTGCTGTTTCTGATGCCTCACTTGTATTTCTTTTTTTCTCCTCTTAGGTGAATGAATGTTGGAGATGGAACAGATCACAACTTTGTGAGCATGAAAAAATCATGAAGAGTCACCAGCATTCCAGTGGCAGAGCCTGGAAAGCAGCCAATTCCCAAAATAGACTTGCCTGACCCATTCTGACCCTGAAGTGACCCAGTATCTGATACGCAAGCAACATATCAATCTGTCCATCAGCCATGCCCTACCTGGAAGTGAATAAAATTGGTGTAGAAAATATCTTGAAGTTACCACTTTACATTTGAATATTATACATGCCCAAATTAACTATAAAGGATATAGGAAGAAAGACACTATCTGCATTCAAAAGACAAATTGATAAAAAATTATAGAAAAATTTTATATATACACATATCTATTTGTGTCTAATGGTAGCTATTTCGAGAGTGAGGAGAGGAAAAAATATAAATTTGCACTATTTATTTTAAAAAATAGCAAGTTGTACATAATAGATTTACATTTTTTGTGTACGATCATCTTTTTATTCTAATGTTATGAAAATTCTTGTCTTATTCCATAAATAATTTTTAATTACATTTTAAAAAATGAATATACTACCCCAGGGACTGAAGAAGTACATCAAGGAAAGATGGCATTCCTGTCAGGTTCTGAGACAGTTCTTCCTATAACTTCTCAGTAAATATCTCTTTGTAAAAACTAATTGATGCTAATTGATTATCAGTGATATTTAGGAGATATCAAGGAGATACCAAGATAATTTGTTATTAGTGTTCTGTCATTTTAGTCATGTCCTACTTTCATGACCCTAGATGAGGTTTTCTTGGCAAAGGCTCAGGAATGGTTTGCCATTTCCTTTTCCAGCTCATTTAATATATGTGGAAACTGGGGCAAAAATGACATTAAATGATTTGCTCAGGGTCACACAGCTAGTATCTTCCTGATTCCAAGCCCAACTGAACTACCTAACTGTTTAGAGCTTTATTATTTATTAACTTTATTATTTAGCGCAACATTATTCTTTGCCACCACCAATCCTCTATCTTTCAAGAATAACCAAAGACCCCACCTGTTTCATGAACCATTACCTGACTGCTTTAGCCTGTGTTAAGCTTTGCCTTTTCTGACCTCCAGAACCATGATAATCAGTGATACAATGAAACATTTCATGATAAACTGTCTTGCACAGTTTTGTGGTCAGTTGAGGTTATTGTGTTTCTTGCCTAATTCAACTATAAATCCCACGAAGACAATGGTTGTGCCTTCTCTTTCTCTTGCACTCATTGTGTACCTAGCATAGGCTTAAACAAATAGGAAGTGGATAGAATGATTGATTTATTCCCAGGGTTACCGGAACAAATTGATTTCATCATTTGGACCACCTTGTCTGGCTACAAGAAATGAATGAATTCATTCATTTGTCTGTATGTCCAAAAGATTTACACACTGCCTGGTACATAGTAGATGTGTAATAAATGCTTGTAAAGTGACTGGTTGAATTTATAAAAGAGAGAGGAATGGTCAGGGAAGGAAGGCTTCATGTAGGGGATGGAACTTGAAATAAGACTTGAAATAAGCCTTGAAAGGCTGGTAACATTTAGAAAATCTGAAGAGTAAAGAAAGAGGCTTTCCAAGCAGGGGCAAGAGTCTAAGGGGAAAAAAAGTGCCTTCTCTCTAGTAGGTAATTAATGAACATTCCTTGGGTTTCAATTGGAGCAAAAGTACAAAGGTGTGAATGAGCTTTGATATACCTCCCCCTCCTGGTGAATGATGAAGATCTGGACCTGGCTGGAGCAGAAAAAAAAAAACATAGGGCATAGTTTAAAAAAAAGGGGTGGGGGGTAACAGAAAGAAAGGCCCCTTGAGTGTGGCCCACAACCTAGCATTTTCACTCTTTCTGTTGTTGTTTGCTTGCATTTTGTTTTCTTTCTCAGTTTTTTTCCTTCTTGATCCAATTTTTCTTGTGCAGCAAGGTAATTTTATAAATATGTATACATATATTGGATTTAACATATATTGGATTACTTGCCATTTAAGGGACGGGGTGGAGGGAAAGAGGAGAAAATTTGGAACATAAGGTTTTGCAAGGGTCAGTGTTGAAAAATTACCCATGCATGGATTTTGTAAAGAAAAAAAGAAAAAGAAAGAAAGAAAGAAAGAAAGAAAGAAAGAAAGAAAGAAAGAAAGAAAGAAAGAAAGAAAGAAAGAAAGAAAGAAAGAAAGAAAGAAAGAAAGAAAGAAAGAAAGAAAGAAAGAAGGAAAGAAAGAAGGAAGGAAAGAAAGAAGGAAAGAAAGAAAGAGCTCTGCTGAGGTTGCCTTTGTACATCAGGCAGAGAAATTTTAAATCAAACATTAGGAGTTAAATGATATTGTTCCCTTTCCAGCCCCTCTACTGAAGGCATCTGGGAAAGAGAAAAGGGGGTGTGAAAATAAGATGCCGTCCTCTATTAGAGGCGCACACATAAATATTTCATTTGAGTCTACTGGCCATTTTCTATACACCACACAAGTAAATAGCTTGCGGGTGGGCCTCCCGCCAGCATAAACCTTTGTGTGGAAAATACCGTGTGTGCGGGCATGGAAAATGCCCTCTTGCTGACCATAATTATACAGCATGTGTGCAAATAAAGGCTGAAAGAAAACACTTTTGCAGAGGTGTATTTTTTTTCTGTCCTTATTTTGACAGAGAGAAGGAGAGAAATTCACAGACCATTTCTCATTCTCCCAGTTGGGGTAGAATGAGATCACACTGTATTGACTGGATTGGGTGTTGTGTTTCAGGGAGAGACCCAAGCTGTTCCCTATTTTTGGAAAATGCAAGCTCATCCATTTCCAAAGAAGTTCTCACTACCAATGGAAAAGAGAGGAGGAACCAAAAAGGAGATGAAATTCTGGGGTCTCTCAGGTTGTCCTTCTGCTCCTTCATCATTTAAATGAATGTGTCTTCTCTAATACAGGAATCCAATTGGAAAGACTGGTTTTCTTTCTGTGCAAATGATTTGGGAGAAGTGGAATGTCCAGCGGGATAATCCTAACTTTTTGAAGTTAATTTAGAATATTAGAATGTTGGATTTAGAAGGGAGCTTTTAAGATCCCCTCCTTTCACCCATTTTTACAGAGGAGAAGCAGTGTTGTTCAATGGATAGTGCTACCTTTGGGGTAAGGAGGACATATTTTCAAATATCATCTTGGATGCTTAGTAATTAAACCTCAGTTTTTTTATCCATGATATGAGAGCTTGGGATTTGAATGTTTCTTCTAGCTTTCAATCTGATAAGATGATAAAACCATGATGTAAGGAGGTTAAGCTAAGGTTAGGTAGTTAATAAGAGGCGGAGCAAGCTCCTTATCCTCCTGTTCTCTTCTCTGCATTATGCTGATGCCGTATTGGAGGACACCACCACTCTGCCTTAATTTGTGCAATGTTGCTATCAAAACAAAAAACCTGAGATGGCCAAAATTTGGATCTGTCTTCATGAGGAAGCAAGGTGATGCAGCAGATGGAGAAGACCTGAATTCAAATCCTGGTTCAGATACTGACCCTGAGCAAGTAACCCAACTTAGCCTCAGTTTTTTTTTTTAATCTGTTAATTGGGGAAAATATTCGTGTTATGGGGTTTTTGTGAAGACCAAGGGGTTTTTTTTTTTTGGCAATCTTAAAGCATGATATAAATTTAACTCATTATTAATGAAAAGAAATTGATGTGTGCTTAGATAAGGGAGAGTCACTTTAGATTTTTCACCTGCCCTTTTAAAAGTCAGCTTTCTCTAGTGGTGCTTCAAAGGTAAAAGGGACTGGAGATCATCTCATTCTCAGCTCCTTTATTATAGATGAAGAAACTGAAGGACATAGAAGCTGTCCAAGATCATACAGGTAATATATAGTAAAGCCACAATTTCAAGCCAAGCCTTTGGACTGTAAATCCAGAATACTTTCTACTGAATTCTACAGCCTCATCTTATTTTCTCTGTCTAGATTTTTCAGAAAACACATGATAAATTCTTAGAGGAAGAAATGGAGTTTGCCAGTCTAACTACAAGGAATCTGGATCAGCAGAACCAACTAGCCCTTGAACCAAAGTTCCAATGAAATGGAGGAGGGAAGGGACAGGCATCAGTATTTGCATTAGGAACCTTACCAAAGATATTTTCTGTAAGTCTGCAGCTGTTCTACACAAACACCAAGACAACACTGGTATGAAAGTAAAATCTCAGTTCAATCGTTGTTAGCAACAACAAAAAAAACCTTCCTATCATCCTCTACTTGAGTCTTTAAATTCAACCATTTCTTTCATATAAATGTTATTAGAAATGTATACATATGTATATACCCAGACTTTATCTGAATCTTTAAATTCAACCATTTTCACATGAATTTTGTTAGATATGCATATATATGCAACCTTTACCTGAGTCTTTAAATTCAACCATCTCCACATAAATTTTGTTAGATATGCATTTTGTACATATGCATATATGTGTGTGTGTGTATATATACATATATATATGTGTATATATATATATGTATATATATATATATACACACCTTCATGCAACCTTCACCTGAATCTTCAAATTCAACCATTTTCACATGAATTTTGTTAGATATGCATTTTGTATTTATGCATACACACACACACACACACAACCATCATCTTCACATATTAGTTCAACTTGAAAAATGAAGCCAATCAGAGTGGGTTTCATGGGGAGGGAAATGTCCCCAGAGAAGACTTCTTCAGCCAAAAGGGTAATGAGTGAAGTGGGGAGAGAGTGTCTCTTTGAAATAGAAGTTATTGTGGGGCTGTTTAATTCTGCAGAAAGAACACCAAGAGTTATCATCAAATGATGACATCTGGCACACTGATTAACTTGCTGATAGCAAAAGGGACAGTTTCTGCAAGTGGGCGTTAATGCCTGTTTCATCACACCTTTTAGTAACTCAAGTCCAGAACAGCTGAGCTCGGGTAGCAATCAGGATACAGATAGAGAGGTCAGCTCACCCAGAGTTGGTGCCCCAGATTTGGATCTTCTCCAATTTTGCTGGCCCTGTTGGAAAATGTGACCATTAACTCCCTAGCTTGCAACCAGCCTGCCTGTGTTTAATTAACAGGGAGTCCCTCCCACCTATAAAATTTGATGTGTGGAAAGAGCACTATATGTGGAGTCAGGAAACCTGTTCTGGCACTGGCTAGCACTTACTAATCTTCTTACTGTGGGCAAATCACTTACATCTCTGGGCCTCATTTAGTCAATCAATCAACAAACAGTTATTCTGTGCCCACTACATGCCAGACACTGCCAGGAATTGGGAATATAAAGACAGAAATTAAACAGTCCTTGTACAGGAGTTTGCTCTCTCTCTCTCTCTCTCTCTCTCTCTCTCTCTCTCTCTCTCTCTCTCTCTCTCTCTCTCTTTCTCATATGTGTGGGAACACAACATACATACATACAAGCATCTGGGTGCTCAGTCCACCAGCCTATACTCTCCTGGATTTCTGCATCATCCCTCTCCAGAGTATCTTCTCTCTCCCTACCCCTTTTCAGCTTCCTCTTCTATGTTGTTTTTCCCATTAGAAGGTAAGCTCCTTTATGCCTTTTTTTTCTTTCCTTCTCCCTCTTCTCCCACTCTACAGATAGCCCCCTCCCAGACACAAGTATGTATATCTATGTAAAGTCATTTTATACATACTTCTATTTATCAATTCTTTCTCTTGATGCAGATAACATCTTCCTTCACGTTTCCTTTGTAGTTGAGTGGTATAATAGTCAAAGTGACTGATTTTCTCAAAGTTGTTCTCAAGATAAAATTACTGTTAATATATTATGTTATAATATATTATTACATATTATATTATAATGTAATATATTATATGTGTATAATTCTCTTGGTTCTACCCATATTGCTCTTCATTATTTCATGTAAATCTATCTATCCATGCTTTTCTAAGATCATTGAACTCATAATTTCTTACAGCACAAAAGTATTCCTTCACAATCATATACCACAACTTATTTATTCATTCCTCAATTGTGGACATCCTTGTAATTTCTAGTTATTTGCATGATTACTTTATTATATCCTTAAAAGGTATTGTAAGTTATACATAATATTTTTGTAATTTCATGTACAATTATCTTTTTTTATCATAGTATGTTATGGAAATGTTTGTTTTATTCCATAAATTGAAAATAAAATAAATAACTTTTTAAAAAAAGAATGTAAGCTCTTTGAGAGTAGAGATTACCTTTCATTTTCCATTTATGTATAGTCGCAACATGTAGGATAATACCAAGCCCTCAGAAAATATTTGTTAGCTGACTGATGAGAGAGATTGTTAAATATTCAGTTTACCTCTAGGAAATTGGTAAATGATACAAATCAGGTTTTGGTATTGTTTTACTGAAAGTTTGGACTACAGAAACTGATGGAAAAAATTAATAATGCATTTTAGATTGAAAAGTGCATTGTGCATACATTTTTGTTGTTGTTAGAGATTGTTGTTGAGTTTTTTCAACTCTTCATGGCCCCATTTGGGGTTTCTTGGCAAAGATATTGAGATAATTTGCCATTTTCTTCTCCAACTCATTTTACAAATAAGGAAAATGAGGCAAACCAAAAACAATGGCTTTCCCAGAGTCACACAGCTAGTAAGTGTCT
Organism: Antechinus flavipes; assembly: GCF_016432865.1. Classification (NCBI taxonomy): domain Eukaryota; kingdom Metazoa; phylum Chordata; class Mammalia; order Dasyuromorphia; family Dasyuridae; genus Antechinus; species Antechinus flavipes. The sequence goes on from NC_067399.1 coordinate 90,396,150, forward strand.
GAGACTGGATTTGAATTCAAGCCTTCCTAACTCCAGGCCAGCTGCCCCAACATGCATATATATGCCCATTTATATCTACATATATGTGTGTGTGTGTGTGTGTGTGTATCTTCACACACATAGTTCCCTTTCACTTTTGTAAAGAGAAGGAGGAACACTTTTTCCTCTCTTCTTCTCAAACTTGATCATTATAATTGTATAGCTTTAAATTTCCTTTTTGTTCTTTCTTTATTTAACATGTTATAGCCCTGGATTTTCCTCATTCTTTTTATTTCACTTTGCAACACTTCATACAAGCTTTCCCATACTTTTCTGTATGGTTCATATTCATCATTTCTTGGAAGTTAGAAATTTTCCATCCTGTTCATGCATCACAATTTGTTTAGCCACTCCCCAGTGAATGGACACCTATTCCATTCCAATCCTTTGGATCATAGGATAATATATTTAGAGCTAGAAGGGACTTTAAAAGTCCCTTTTTTAGATGATAAAACTAAGGCAGGCAGAGGTTAAGTTAATTTTTTAGAGTCACATAGCCAGTAAGCATCTGAAGTAGAATTACAACACAAGTCTTCTTGATTACAAGTAAACATTGTCCACCATGTCATGCTGCTTCTCTTTGCTATTACACAAATTACTATTGTAAATATATTGATGTCTATACAATCTTACTCTCTCCTTTCCCTCCCTCCCTCCCTCCTTCCTTCCTTCCTTCCTTCCTTCCTTCCTTCCTTCCTTCCTTCCTTCCTTCCTTCCTTCCTTCCTTCCTTCTTTCCCTTTTTCTTTCTTGTTAAGACCTGCTTTCTCAGATATATACTAACCTATATAACCTTGGATAACTTAACCTCTGTTTTAATAGATGTAATAAGAGATGATTATCGCACCATCCTCCCAGGATTTTTGTAAAGGCTAAGCAAGATAATATTTTTCAAGCATGTTGCAAACTTTAAAGTGCTATATAAACCATTGCTACTGATATTTCTGTTGTTATCCTGGAGGTAATAGCTTAGCAGTGGATCTTTGTGGACTCCATTTCACAGCAAACCATTGGAAAAGAAGATGTACTTTTAATGACATCATAACAGAAGCCTGTTCTTCACGTCAGTGGAAGTAGGGGGTTATACTAGTTAGGCTCCAAACAACCCTCTTTTCTGACTGTTTAAGTCCCACTCATTCTTCAAAGGCTAGCTCACATCCTGCCTTACTATGAAGCCTTCTTCCATTACCCTACCCATCACTGATCTATCTCTTTTGAACCCTTACAGTTGCACGTATAGGCCATCTCACAGAATATAGAATAGGAATAATTATTATTTTGACTCCTTTAAAAGTGTGGCTTCCTCCTATCCCATTTCCCCAACTACACTGAAATTCCCTCTCTGAAGGAAGTCAATATTTCCCATATGTTATCTTCTCCCCATTCTCCCTAAGTGTCTGTTTTAGGAGCAAATAGGATGTAGGTGATTAATAAATGAAAGTAGCCCTGCTTGGGCTGAGTGGCTCCACCATTCTCACCAACAGGGCTTTAAAATATGAAAAGCTTTCAACAACCTGGACACTTAGTATTAATTTTTTCACTTTATAGATTAAAAAAACTGATTCTCTGACAGGCAGAATAACTTGCTCATGATCACAAAGCTAGGAAGTATTTGAGGCTGGATTCAACATACTGTCTCCAACTTGAGCAGAGTCTATTATGCTATATTACCTCTCAAAGTCACCATACTACTCTTGTCCTTGAAAAAGTCATCTAATCTCTTAAGGTCTAAATTCCCCTATAAATATAAAATTAAGGGTGGAATCTTCAAATAACAGACTAGTGAATTTGGCAGCAGTTTCTGGAAAAATCCTAAAATTTGTCCTAGGGAAGGTTTATGAACATTTAGAACAGGAAGTAGTGATTCCTATAAGTCAGCATGAGCTCATCAGGACCAGGTCATGGCAGACTAACCTAATTTCCTCCTTTGACAGGGTTATTCTACTGATTCACAGCCACAGTATTACTGTGGAAGAATAGTGTTAAAGAGATAGTGTTTCATTTTAGGGAGAAGCTTGTGGTTATTAAAAGCAGCATAAAATCCCCAATACAGCTTGATCTATTCCTCTATTCAATTCTGAACCCATTTTGTGGACTATAATAACAAAAACAACAGTAATAGCTACCATTTACATAGCATTTTTAGATTTGCAAGACATGTTTACATGTTCTCTCATTTGAGCTTTGCAGCAACCTTGTGAGGTAGGTGGTATCATTATTCCTATTTTACAGATAAGGAAACAGAGGATATGAGATATTAAGTAGCTTGCCCAGGCTCAAATTTCTATTCCTCCTATCTGTCTAAGGCAGCATTTGAACTCAGATCTTCATGATTTCAAGTCCTACACTTTCCATTGTTCCATCTGTAGCATTCTGATTTTTTCTAAAAATTGCTAACAAATTCACCTGTTTGTTAATTGAAGATTTCACCCTTCATTTTTAGATTTATAGGGACATTTGCACTTTAAAAAATTAGATGACTTCTTTAAGGTCATGTGCAGAATGGTGACTTTGAGAAGTAATATGTCATAATAGATAGATGTTGCTCAACTTGGGGATAGGATATTGAATCCAGCCTCAAATACTTCCTAGCTCTGTGATTATGGGAAGGTTATTTTATTTGTCAAATATATTACTTTTTTGTAAAATGAGAACACTGATATTAAGTGCCCAGTGTTGTTGAGATGAAAGTCCTTTTCATCTGCAGCATCTGTGATATATATATACACACATATATGTGTATGTGTATGTGTATACACACATATATATTTAAGATATATATATATATATCTTAATAATAGCTAACATTTAATAATAGCTCTGACTATGTATCAGTTTCTGGGCTAAGTACTTTACAAAATTGTCTCATTTGATCTTCACATAACTAGTAAGTGTCTAAAATTAGTATTGAATTCAGGTCTTCCTGACTCCACCTCTGGTGCTCTATCCATTGTACCATCTAACACCTAACCATGTAGAACAGTTGGAGTTTTTAGCAGTGAAGAATTGCATAACAGATGCAGCATTAAAGATAAAAAAAGATGGACTCGTCAGAGCAAAGGGCAGCACCAAGTTCCATTAGTACCCATGTAATATGTCAAGAAATTTATAGGAAGCCTACAATCAGGTTAGATAGATTACTGTGGGCTATTTACTCAAAGTAATGGACAAGAGGAACAGGATAAAGTGTATGATCTATCTGCACAGCTGGAGGAAATACTCCCATTAAGAAGAACCCATATTCTCTGAAATAGCCAAGTAATTAAACTGAATTCAGAAGAACAGAGATACAGTATAACTGGATCTCAGTAAGACATTCAACAGCCTTTCAAATAATTAAAACAGAAAAATGGTTTCAGGTGATGGGATGATAAAGCTCAAAGAGTAGTTTTTAATAGATCAATGTCAGTTCTGTAGGAGATCTTCAGGCATTTGTCTTTGTCTCTGTATTCAACATTTGTGTCAACAACTTTGTTCTGGGTAGTCTTTTTAATTGGTCAGCATCTTGTATAATTGCTGTGATTCATCTCATGATTCAATATACTATTGATGTGTGAATTTCTTCCTGTAAAGAATGGCTCCAACTTATGAACGACATTGGTCCCATTTCTTGCTTATTGTATACTGAGACAACCACAACCCCCTTTGGGAGATTTCTTACCCCAAAGAAGGAACACGTATAAAGACTGATATAGTAGAAAGAAAACAGAATTTAGAGACAGTGTCTGTGTCCTATAATATATATAGTTCTGTGAGTTACATGAATATTCAACCCAATGAGATCATCCTCTGAACTAGTTCAGAGAGAGAAGGGAAGAAGGTCCATGATGAAACCTTCAGAGACATTCTTGCTTAGCACAGACAGCATGGTTAAAAAATTAACAAAAGAAACAGAATGGGAATTGTTGGAGAGGTAAGAGGATAGTCAGAAGACAGCATCATGGAAACCTAAGGCTGAAAGAATGGTCAGAAAGTGGTCATCCAAAATGTTCAAAATTGCAGAGAAGTGAAGCAAGGCGAAAATTGAGAAAAGGCCATCATTGTTTATGTAAAAGAGCAGTCCAGTTTCCTATTGCCTTGCTGCTGAATATTTGTCTTGTGATGACCATATAGATGCTGGTACTTGTAACAACATGCCTGTGGTGGGCATGGGACTAGGCATTCTGTAGGTCAAGAGGAGCACACCCTTACCTGGAACTATCCATGAACACCCTGCTATCATTTGCTTTCTTTATGCTTGCTAATCCATTAAAGAGCGAGTTTGCTGTATTATTTCCTTCAATAAACCCCTTTGGATTATATGAGTTAGATGATTGTTTTTGATTATTCCTTCAGTGGCATGGTAGTAACACTTACCATGTAACTAATTATAGAGAATTTGCTGGGTAGGAGAGTCTGCTTATATCACCAACTTTTAGAATTTGTCCCTTAAGTCCAGTACAGACTTGGATAAAGGCATGTTTATCAAATCTATCAATGACTCAGATTTGAGAAGAAAAGCTGGTACATTAGTTGAGGCAGCTAGAGTCCAAACTGATCTTTACACATTAGAATATAGGGGCAAATATAATAAGATGAAATGGAATGGGATTGTAATACTACAATTACATTTGGGAAATCAATTGTACAAGTATGGGATAGGGTTAGTTAACACTTATATGAAAAAAACCTCAAAGCTGTTATCAAACTTAATATGACTTAATGGTAGGATACAGCAGTTCACCTCTTTAACACACCCCTTCCCCAGAAAGCTTGTATTCTTTTTATCTTCATCAAAAAAGCCATTATATGTTGAAGGAGAAAGGGCAGCTATGTGACACAGAGGATAGAATGCCAAGCCTGGATTAAAGAAGATTCACCTTTCCAAGTTCAAATTTGGCTCCAGACACTCAATAACTATGTGATTCTAGGCCAAGTCACTTAACCTTATTTGCCTTAATTTCTTCAACTGAAAAATAAATTGGAATAAGAAATGGTAAACTACTCCACTATATTTGTCAAAAAAAAAAAAACCAGCAAAAAAGGTCATGAAGAATTGGACACAACTGAAATGACTAAACACCAAAAGCAACAAAACTAAAAGGAACTAGTTGAAGTTCTATTCTAATATGCCCTGGTCAGATTTCATCTGGAATATGATGTTCATTCCTGAGCATCTCATTTTAGGAATTATATTGAGAAACTGAAGCACTTCCAGAGGGAAGTAACCAGGATCTATCAATTAATCAGCAAAAAATTAATAATGAAGTGCCTCCTTTGCATCAGGTATATTTCACATCCTGGGGATATAAAGAATGAAATAATACCTCTTTGCAAGGACCTTACATTCTAATGGGGAAGGCAACAAATCTCCCCTTCATATAATAGGTACAGCATAATAATAATGATAATAACAATAGCATTTATTTAGCACTTTTAGGTTACAAAAACTTTAATATTATATTATCCCCACAACAACTTTGGAAGATAGGTGCTATTATTATCTCTATTTTACTGATGAGAAAACTGAGGTGTAAAATATAAAAAACATAAATATAACAAATAATATCACTATAATATAAACATATGATATAAATGAAACATGTAATACAAATTATAATAAATACAAAATAGGCAAAGAAATAAAATACAAAGTAGTTTCTGAGTGAAAGAACGGGCAATTAAAGAAATCTAAAATGGCTTCATGCAGATTATGCTTGAGTTGCGGTGAGTTTAAAAAATTAAATTACATTTTATCTTTTTTTGAATTAATAGACACTTTTCCCCTTCCAATTTATCCTCCACTTCATCCCTATGAAAATCTGGGGGGGAAAGAAAAAATTCCTTTGTAATTTTTATGGTGACAAAGAAGTGGAAGTAAGGGGTGCTCATTGGAAATGCTTAAACAGATCATGGCATATGAAGGTAATATAATACTGTTACATCATAAGAATTAACAAAATGGAAGTTTTCAGAAAAACCCAAGATGATTTATATGAAATAAGGCAGAGTGAAGTGAGTAGAACCAGATAAATAATTTATACAATAACATGATTTTTAAAAAGAACAGCATAGAATTTTTAATAGTATTTTTCCCCATGTATATGTCAAGACAATTTTAACATTCATTTTTACAAGATTTTGAGTTCCAAATTTTTCTCTCTCCTTCTCTCCTTCCCCTCGTATCTTCCTAAAATGGTAGTCAATTTAATATAGCTTATACATGTGCTATCATGTAAAACATATTTACATATTAGTCAAAGTGTGTTTATATATACACAGTGAAAGAAGAAACAGGTCAAAAAGAAAAAAAAAACATGAAAAAGAATAAAGTATGCTTTGCTCTACATTCAGAGTCCATCAGTTCATTATCTGGATATGCATAATATTTTCTTTCATGAATCCCTTGGATTTGTCTTGGATCATTATGTAGCTGAGAGGAACTAAGTCATGACATCAGTCATGTTACTGATAATGTGTTTTCCTAGTTCTTCTCATTTCATTTTGCATCAGTTCATACAAGTAAATTTTTTCAGGTTTTTCTGAAATCTCCCATTAATTATTTCTTACTGCACAATAGCATTCCATTACATTCATATACTACAATTTGTTCAATCATTCCCAAGTAGATGGGCATTCCTTCAATTTTCACTATTTTTGTACATGTAGGTCCTTTTCCCTTTTTAAACAATCTCTTTGGAATATAGACCTAGTATTGGTATTACTGAATGAAAGGGTAGGCACAGTTTGGTTGTCTGTTGGACACAGTTCCAAATTGCTTTCCAGACTGGTTAGATCACTTTACATCTCCACCAAACTACATTAGTGTCCCAATTTTCCATTTACCCCTCCAACATTTATCATTTTCCTTTTTTGTCAAGGCTATTTGGGAGGTGATACCTCAATGTTGTTTTAATTTACATTTCTTTAATCAAAAGTGATTTAGAGTCCTTCTTCCATGTCTATAGGTAGTTTTGGTTTCTTTATCTGAAAACCGCCTGTTCGTATTCTCAGTTCTCTATATATTTAAGAAAGGAGGCAAAACTTTATCAGAGAGATTTGTTGTAAAGATTGTTTCCCAATTTTCTCTTTTCTTTCTAATGATGGTTACTTTGGTGGTTTGTGCAAAAGCTTTTTAATTTTGTATAATCAAAATGATCTCTTTTACATTTCATAATACTCTCCTCTCTTTTGTTTGATCATGAACCTGTAACTAACTTAATTTCTTTAAGAATTTGGATGCAATACTGCTTGGTGTATATGTGTTCAGTATTGATATTATTTCATTGTCTATCATGTCTTTAAGCAAGATGTAGTTTCCTTCCTTGTCTCTTTTAATTAGTTCTGCTTTTGCTTTTGTTTTCTTTACAATCAGGATTGCTACTCTTGCTTTTTTTTTCCACTTCAGCTGAAGCATAATGGATAATAGAATCTGTTCCATCTTCTTTCTCTGCTCTGCTTCAAGTGTGATTCTTGTAAAATATGTGTGTGAATACATTTATACACATATGTTTGTGTGTGTATATGTATAATAGGATTCTGGTTCTTGATCCACTCTGCTATCTGCTTCTGTTTTATGGAAGAGTTCATTCCATTCACATTCCCAGTTATGATTACTAATTGTAAGCCCTACATCCTATTTTTCCTCCTACTTGTCTTCTCTCTCCTTTCCCTCTTTCCCTCCTTGAAAGTGTTTTACTTCTGTCCACTTCCTCCCCCCATATCAGTTCCCTTTCTCTCCTTAATCTCCTTCTTTCCTACTTCCCTGTCAGGTAAGATAGATTTCTATATTCAAATGATTGTATATATTATTCTCTCTTCAAGTCAATACTGATAAGAGTAAGATTCAAGCAATGCCCATCATCCACTTTTCCATCTGGAATAGGTATTTCACATTTCTTCATTTGAAATAATTTACCCTATTCTACCTCTCCCTTCTTTTTGTACCCAGTGTACTCCTCTTTCTCATGCCTAATTTATTTCACTCAAATTTACTTTATACTTGCATTTTCTGTCTTTGTATATTTCTTCCTGCTGTACTATTAGTGAAACAATTTTTAAAGAATTACAAGTATTACAACTCATTCCCCAGTTGATAGTCAAATGATATGAACAGACAATTCTCAGATGAAGAAATTAAAGTCATCTATAATCATATGACAAATTCTCTAAATCACTGTTGATTAGAGAAATGCAAATTAAAACAACTCTGAAGTACTGTCTCATAACTGTGAGATTAGTAAAGATGATAGGAATTAAGATAATGATAAATTTGGACGAGATGTGGGGAAACTGGGACAATAATATATTGTTGGTGGAGTTGTGAAATGATCCAAACATTCTGGGAAACAATTTGGCACTATATCCAAAGAATCTATAAAACTGTGCATATCCTTTGATCCAGCAGTGCCATTACCAGGCCTGTATCTCAAAGAAATCATAAAAGAGGGAAAAGGACCCACATGTGCAAAAATATTTGCAGCAATTCCTTTTGTGGTAGCAAAGAATTAGAAAGTTATTAGATGCCTATTAATTAGGGAGTGGCTGAATAAGCTATGGTATATGAAAGTAATGGGATATGATTGTTCTGAAAAAAATGACGAACAAGTTAATTTTATAAAGGTCTGGAAAGATTTACATGGATGCTGCTGAGCAAAACAAGCAGAATCAAGAAGACACTGTACACAGGGACAGCAAGATAATGTGATGATTAACTATGATAGACTTGGTTCTTCTCTGTGGTTTAGTGGTCCAAAGCAATCCCAACAAACTTTGGATGGAAAACACCATTCACATCCAGAAAGAGAACTATGGAAACTGAATATAAATCAACACATCTATGTTCACTTTTTTCCCTTGTGGTTTTTCCCTTTTGTTCTGAGTTTTCTCTTCCAACATGATTAATATGGAAATATGTAAAAATGAGTGTACATGTATAGCGCCCCCCCCAATATTGTTTTACATGTAACTTGAGAAAAGAAAAAGAAAAGAAAAGAATTACAAGGATTGGAGGTAGCAAGTGGCACAGTGAAGTCAGGAGGACCTGAGATGCTCACACTTACTATCTGTGTGACCCTGGGCAACCCTGATTGCCTTGCCAAAAAAAAAATTACAAGTATCATTTTCTCACCTAAGGATATAAACAGTTCAGCTCCTTTGAATCCCTTATGTTTTTTTTCTCTTTTTTTCCTTTTTAGGCTTCTCTTGGATCTTGATATTGGAGATAATTTTTTTTTATTGTTCTTTACCTTATGAAAACTTGAAAACCTTTTATTTCATTAAATAACAAGTTTTTCACTTTATTCTTAATTTTGCCAGATAGGTGGTTCTTGGTTGCAGTCCTACCTCCTTTGTCTTCTGGAACATCATTTTCCATAATTCTTTAATGCTGCAGGTACTAGGAGTCTGTTTGTCACTCCTTGGTATTTAAATTATTCCTTTCTGGCTCCTTGCTATCTTTCTGTCCTCACCTGATAGTTCTGCAATTTTTCTAAAATTTTCCTTGGAGTTTTTATTGTGGCATCTCTTTCCTGAGGTGAACAATGGATTCTTTCAATGCCTATTTTGTCTACTTGTTCCAGGATATCAGGGCAGTTTTCCTGATAATTCTTGAAAGATGTTGTCCAGGTCCTCCTTTTAATTATGGCTTTCAGGTAGTCCAGTAATTCTGACAATGATCTGTTTTCTAGGTCAGTTGTTTTTCCAGTGAGATATTTTACATTTTCTTTTAGTTTTTCATTGTTTTGAATTTATTTGATTCTTGATGTCTCAAAGAGTCATTTCATTAGTTTCCAGTTGCCCAATTCTAACTTTTAAGAAATTGTTTTCCTTAATTAGCTTTTGTACTTTTTTATTTGGCCAATTGTACTTAATTTTTTTTTTAGAGAATCATTTTATATCTCCTTTTCCAATTCTACTTTTTAAGCAGTTGTTTTTTTCCAAGCTGTTGATTCTTGTAATTTGTTGATTCTTGTAATTATTTTCTTCTGAGTATGTGTACTGATCTTCCCTGTCATCATAATAACTTTCTATGGTCAGATTCATTTTTATTTTTTTGTTCATCTTTTTTTTTGCCTTTTTCCTTTTAAAAAAAAATATGAGTTTTCAGTTCCATCAGTCTTGTGATGAAGAGAGCTATCTGCATGCAGAGAGAGGACTGAAGGGATTGAGTATGGATCACAACATAGCATTTTACTTTTTTGTTGTTGTTGTTTGCTTGCATTTTGTTTTCTTTCTCATTCCCACCGCCCCCCCCCCCTTTTGATCTGATTTTTCTCGTGAAGCATGATAATTGTGGAAATATGTGTGGAAGAATAGCACATGTTTAACATATATTGGATTACCTGCCGTCTAGGGAAGGGGATGGGGAGAAGGGAGAGGAAAAATTTGGAACGCAAGGTTTTGCAAGGGTGAATGTTGAAAATTATCTATGCATATATTTTGAAAATAAAAAACTTCAATAAAAAAAGTGAGTTCTGCTTCCTGGGTGGAAGGGACTTTGTTACTCGCAGGCTTCTTGTGGCAGAGGCTATTAGTCCTGCAGGTTTACCTAACACCATACTGATGTTTTTCTCAGGCCCCCCAGTAGCTACCTATTTGCTTAGACACCTGTAGGGTTGGCTGTGCTGAAGCATGTGGAAGTCTGGAGGTTGCCTATTTGACCAGGACTATATTGAAGTGCCTGGTGATTCTCAAAGTTGGAGTCTGCCTCTTCCCCTGGCTATGCTGAGACATATGGAAAGTCCTGGTATTGGTGCTTGCCTACTTCACCACATTGGACTTCAGACTTTCCTACTGGTTTGTTGAGGTAGGGCTTGCTGCTGACTTGCTTGGACTCTTCCTGTCCTGGATTCCCCTTTTATATAAGACATACTTTTCCTGCCAATCTTCAGAGTGTCTTGGGCTAAAAAACCGCTGGTTCCTTTTCCTGGTTCTGCTGTTCCAGGATATGTTTAAGGACACCATTTTAAGATTGTTTGGAGGTAAATATAAGAGAATTAAGGTGATTTACCGCTTACTGTATCTTGGATCTGCCCATTTAAATGCCACAACTTAGAATTTCAGTTGCATTTTACAAGATGAAAAGGATTTTATGAGGCTGAAAAAAAAATGGGGAATGCATGGGGGATGGCAAGTGCAAAGGCATAGGGATGGGAGTCAGACAATGTCCTGTTTGAGAAACAAAGATCAATTTGGCTGCAAAGAGTGTTCTACAGGGAGTATTCTAATGTGGTTGGAAAAAAAAATAAGTTGAGGTCTGGTTATAAAGAGTTTAACAAGCCAAACAAATAAAGTCAGTAGAAGTAAAGGAGGCATATGGTTGGATCTCTCTTTAAGGACAATCAATTCAGCAGTTGTGTGGAAGATGTAATGAGGTCAGGAGAAATTTGAGGAAGGGGGAGACCCAATTAGGGGATTGTTGCAATAATCTAGATGAGAGGTGATGGGGGTCTAAGGTAAGGTGGAAGCTGTGTGACTAGAGAGATTCTGGAGTATGTAGGATATTTTAAAGATAGAAATGGCAAGATTTGACAGCTGATGAGATAGGTGGGGTAAGAGAGAGTGAGGAATCAATAATAATAATAATTCTCAACAGGAAGATGAGGGTATAGCCAATACCAAATGAGAATCACTTCAAGAAGCTAGTGATATCTAGCCTGCAGGAAAGGAAGATTGGGGATATGTGATAGTTGTCTTCAGATATTTGAAGGAATGCCATCTGGAAGAGAAATCAGTCTTGTTTTATTTCAATTAGTAGCTAAAGCTAGAAGTGATGGTGAAAGTCGTAGAGAGGTAGATTTAGACTTAATTTTAAAAAAAACCTCTTTTATTCAAAAGTAGAACGTGTCATCTTGGGACAAGATGAATTCACTCTAACTGAAAATCTTCAGGTAAAACTTGGTTGCCTACTTTGGGGGAATACTGACAAAAGAATTTCTATTCAGTACAAGTTGGAATCAATGACCTCTGAAGGCCATTAAAGATTCCAATATTCCATGATTCTAGAAATTAATCTCTTCCTTATTTATGGGGTTATTAGGATAGTGAAGTTGGAAAGTGTTTTTTAGAAATCAAAGCACTGCCCAATTACCAGGTCTTATGAATTTTTTAAGACAGGAAGCTTTCTATTACTCCAAGCCAAATTTTCTAGCCCATATATAAATTTACATCATCCTTCTTTATCTTCTAAAATAATTCCTTGGAGAATCATCCCAAGTGATCTACAGATCTGATGTCTTTCTACAACTATCACTGGTTCAGGTATGCATACCTAGGGGCAAATGAGGCTTCAGCTAAAGTCATCTTTCTTGCCAATCCTACAAAAAGCCCCAAAGCAGTTCTCACTCAGCTCACAGACTGCATTTCAGGCCTACTCTACCTCAGTATGATTAAATGTACACACAAACCCTCCACATTGGTGTTAAAAGCACATAAACCACTTTGGTTGTTAAGATTCTCTTGGCACTGGATGTGTGGACAATATCACTAAAAGCAGGTATGATGAATAAAAATGAATAATGTCCCTTTCCCAACATAAACCAAGAAGCTCATCCTTCAGTTCTGTTTATAAATAAAGGAGAGTCAATTTGTTTGGGAACCCCAGTCCCGGCAGTATTCCATTTAGATAACGGCAACATTTCTAACCCAGCTATCACTTTTGGAGTTGGGAGATGGTGATTAATCAAATACTGTTTGAGTTTTCCCCGATATACATCTAGTTCCTCTGGTTTACAGTGGGCTGAAGATGGCTTCAAAAGTTTACAGAACAGCCTGTGCTGATACATTAGAACATCACTGAAGATGAGAGCAGGAAAGACAACCTATCTAGCTGTTCCATTTGGGCTGCTATAGACTTTGTGAAAGTTGGGCTAAGCTGGACAGGAAGAATGATCAACTATTGAGAGGTCTAATGGGTTTGTGAATTGATGGGTGAGTTAGGATGAGAGTCCAGGAAGAAGCAGATTACCAAGAACAACTGGGATTGAAGCTTGCATAAATAGAAGGGGAGTTTTCTTTTTCTTTTTCTTTTTTTTTTTCAAATAACATGGCCTGGGTTCAAATTCTAACTACTGTTTACTACCTGTGGCCTTGTTTGGTCAAATCACTTTATTTCTCTGGGCCTCAGTCTCAAAAAAGAGATTAGACTAGATCATAGTTTTAGAACTAAGAGGAATCTTAGAGACCTTATAATATAACTGTCATATCTTAGTGATAGAGGTTAAAGAACTCTCAGGGTCATGAAGGTAATAAATAGCAGAGCCAGGTTTTGAAGCCTTGTCCCTGGAGAGCAAATCCAGAGCTTACACTCCTTCACTGCAAGATATTCTCTATGGCGCCTTCCAATTCTGAATCCTATGATGTCTGATACATGAACTAGCTTATTTCAGCAGAGACAACCTGATGTGGAAGACTGAAGGCTGATCTTGGAGTCAAAAAGACCTGGGTTCCTGTATTGCCTCTAGTACAAAGTAATTATCCAATGCAGAGCAAGTTATAAAAATTATGCAGTAATAAATCCAGGCTCATTCCTGCTGGAGAATAAAAGCTAAAGTTTAAACTCAGATATTATTGAGTATGATAATAGTTGGAATGGACACCAACTGCAGTCATGAGCAGTATAAAGGTGAGAAGTGCATCGGTTTGAGTAGCTTAGGGAAAGCTTCCTAGGAGCATATAACTCAGAGACCTCTTGTTATGAGATGTCCAGACAGACAAAATCTCAGAACATGTAATTTTTTTTCTCCCTCCTCTTCCCTTCTCTTCCCCTCCCTTTCTCTCCCTTCTCCTCTCCTCTCCTCTCTTCTCCTCTCCTCTCCTCTCCTCTCCTCTCCTCTCCTCTCCTCTCCTCTCCTCTCCTCGTCTCTCTTCTCTCCTTTCCTCTCCTCTTCTCTCTCCTCTCCTCTTCTCTCCTCTCTTCTCTTCTCTTTTCTTCTCTCCTCTTCTCTCCTCTCTCCTCTTCTCTCCTCTCCTCTCCTCTCCTCTCCTCTCCTCTCCTCTCCTCTCCTCTCCTCTCCTCTCCTCTCCTCTCCTCTCCTCTCCTCTCCTCTCCTCTCCTCTCCTCTATTCTCCTCTCCTTCCCTTCCCTTTATAATAAGCTTTTGGAGAAGGCAATGCCAGCCAGGCCCTGAAGGCATCGGGCAGGTCCCATCAAAGGGCTTGCTGCACATGTTTTGAGGATTAGTGTCGGCTCTATCTAACAATCTAATTAATGTTTTTATAATTTACCAATTTCATGTGCTCTTCAGAGAGCTTTGGAGGAAAGCAGTGCTCCCATATAAAGCCTGAATTTGCCTTCATTTTTAGAGACTGCCTTTTCTGATCCTGTTAATGAGAAACATCCTTTAAGGCTGTACTTGACAGCAGTTTTGCTGCTGGAAGGAACTGGGACAAAGCATTTGAGGGATTGGTTTTAGACCTTAGGGTTAGTTTGGGATGCAAGGAGGGTAAAAAGGCGAAGGCGAAGGGTCTGGATGAAAAGATACCCTCACTCTGGACCTCACCTATTAAATGGGTCTAATTCTGCTTCATCTAGTTTAGGGAGGAGGGAGGAGGAGAAGATGTCTGGTACATGAAATAATGTGAAAAAATTTTGCACAATATAAAATTTTGTGTAAATAAAAAAGCAAAATTACTTTCCACATCCCATATTAGCCTGGGGATTTCTGAAGAGTGAAGGACAGTATCTTTTGGTCCTCCCTCACTTTCTCCAAGGGCTATGTAGAGGTTTGGGAATTGTGCTTGGGTTTAGGGACTCAAGCTAGTTGAGGAAACTGAACAGAGTGTGAAGAGAGGCTTTGACAACTGAGAGAAAGCATCTGAACTATGACTACTTGCAAAGGACATGGAGTAGATGCCTGTAATATTCACTATTCCTGTCTAGAATCCTCTAGGATGGAGCTGTACAACAAGGACACCCTTCCTTTACATAATCAATTGATAGTTCCCCCCAAATTGTGTTCAATTACCTAGACAATCAAACCCTTCTATTACATTATTTCATAGATCACAAGGAAGGGGTTGGGTTTTATTTTCTCACTTTATTATCAACAGAACCCAGGATTCAACTCACCCCTATTACTTCTCCCCCCAACACTGACTAAACTACTCTTAGCTATACACCACAGAGAGAGGTAACTATGGCCATAATGGATAGAAAAATGGCCCTGAAAATATTTGTAAAGCCTGATTCCCAGCATGGTTTATAAATGTCACTCTGACTGACTGTGTCACATGTGAACAAATTACTTTTCAGTGACTTAGGCATCTCTTCAAATAGAAGAAGAAGTATAGTATTGACAGGATGACTTTCCTTAGCCAGGAGTTCCCATACCAATGAAATCATAGATCCAGTACCTCTCTAGCATAGTCATTACGTGCAATAAACTTTTAATGAATATTCTCTCGGAAAGAAAGAAATTACCTTTCAGATCCAGGGATTGGTCATTAATTTATGATTTAACTATGCTAGAAAATCTATCACAGAATAAAATAGATCATTCTAATTATATTAAATAAAATGGATTTTTCCACAAATTAATCTGATAAGAATTAAAAGGCAAATAGTTAACTGGGAGTAAATATTTTAGTAAAGAACTTTTCTAATAAAGATCTCATGATTAAAATTTGTAAAACTAAGAGACATTTCCTAGAAGATAAGTGATGAAAAAATTTTAAAAGACAATTTTCAAAGGAAGAAATCCAATTATTGACAATCATATGAAAAAATGCTCTAACATTTCTTTTTTTCCTTTTTATCCACTTGATATTTTCCCAATTACATGTAAATGTAGTTTTGTTATGGGCCAGAACTCTGAACTTGAAACAAGGATTCTTACAAAGTGTTAAGTCAATGGAATTGCTAAAGATAATGGTTATCTAGTTTAGCATGGTGCTTAATAGTTCTCTGGTTCAGTAAATATATTTAGTACTTAATATAGTTCTACGAGATTCACACCTGTGATAATGTAATTATAAGAGAATAAGAGAATAAGCGTGGATAAACTCAGCCAGAGTCAGAGCCAGAGAAGACAAGAGGACTGGAGACAGAAGCTCAAACTTTCGGAGCCAAGGAGAAAGAGATTCATTTTTATCTTCATCAACCTTGTGGTGGCTGACCTGGTCTGCATTTTCTCCACTGAAACCAAGTCCCTTAAGAAGGCCATGAGAAAGCTAGCTGAGCACCAGGTGAAGGAGACAATAAAGATTTTTGGACTTTAACACCTGGCTATTTTTGTGGTGATTAATCTGCTGAAAAGAAGGCTGCTCCAAGACCTCCAGAAAACCACCAAGAACATTACATAGTTTTCAATATTCATTTTTGTAAGTTCCAAATTTTTCTCCCTTCTTTTTCCAAATACAAATAAAAATAATTTCCAACATACATTTTTATAAGATATCAAGTTCCAAATTTTTTCTCCCTCCCTCATTTTCCTCTTCCCCCTCACCCCTAGACAGCAAGCAATCTGATATAAACTATGCATGTAAAATCATGTTAAATGTATTTCTATATTAGTCATGTTGTGAAAGAATCAAAACAAAAGGAAAAAAAACATGATAAAGAAAAAATGAAAAAAACAAACTTTTAAAAAGCAAAAATAGTATGCTTTTATTGTATTCAGACTCCAATAGTTCTTTCTCTGGGTGTAGATGGCATCTAAATCAGGCTTCTTAATATTTTTCCACTGGTGACACCTTTTAGTTCAAGAAATTTTTACATGAGCTTCGGTATATAGGTGTATGAAATATATATACAAAACAAACATTTATTGCTAATAAAGCATAATTTTGCAATGCCTACATTCACTTAGAAGACCCCATATGGGGTCACAACCCAGTTTGAGAAACTTTGATCTAAATCATTTATACTTAGAAAAATGCAAAGTAAGCAACTTTGAAGTTCTGCCTCATATTTACCAATCTGGCAAAAGAGGAAAATGATAAATATTGTGGGAAAACAGACATATTAATGCATTTTGGTAGACTTCAAAACTGGTCTAGTCACTCAGGAAAGCAACTTTGAACTATGCCCAGAAAGTTACCAAATTGTTCATGCCCTTTGATCCAACTCTACTTACTATTGTGGTGTGACCAAACAGATCAAAGAAAGAGAAAAAGGTTATCTATATTATATGTAAACATAGCAGCTCTTTTTGTAGTAGTTAAAAATTGGAAATTTAAAAAATTGCTCTCTCCATTGGGAAATGGTTAAACAAATAAATTAACACACTATTATTGTACCATAAGAGATGATGAAATAGAAGGTTCCAGAGGGAACTGGAATGATGTTTATGGATCAATGTAAAGCAACGTAAATAGAAGTAGGAAAACAATAAAAATGATAACTTTGGGGAGGGGTAAATATTTTGAAAGACTTTAGAATACTGATCAATACAATGATAAACCCTGCATTCAAAAGAATGAATATGAATTATCCCATGGTTTCAAGAATCATTTCTTTGCAGATGTGTCTCAAATCTACTAATTTTATCCTGACTTTCCCTCACATCTCTAATTGCTTCTTGGACATCTGTTTTAATATATACATATCTTAAACTGACTATGTCCAACCTGAATCTTTTGTCTTTTCATTGCTCCTCCAACTTTTCCTTCTTTCTAATTTTCCTATTACTGTCAAGGGTATCATCATCTTCCCAGTCACCCAGGCTTACAAACTAGATATCATCTTCAATCTCTCATTCTGTCTCATCCCACATTCTACATCCAATCAATCATTAACTCCTATCATTTCTATCTTCACAACAGCTCTCAGATACATCCCCTTCTCCCCTTTGTACTGCTACCACTTTGATGCATTACTTCTACCCTGGACTACTGCAATACCCTATTTGGGAATCTGTCTCCCTGCCCAAAATCTTATCCCCTTCCAATTCATCCTCCTCTCACTGTCAAATTGATTTTCTTAAAGAGCAAATCAGACTATATCACCTCCTCTACTCAATAAACTCCATGGCTCCCTGTTACCTTCAGGATCTAACATAAAATCTATTTGGCCTTCAAAATTCTTCTTAACCTGGGTCTTTTCTACTTTTCCTTTATTACACCTTATTACCCTCCATCCATTCAGCCATTCAATAACACTGGCCCTCTTTTTTATTCCTCCCACAAAACACTCCATCTTCTGATTGAATGTTCACTGGCTAAGTTACATGTCTGTACTTCTTTCCCTCCTAGCTTTCTACATTCCTTGATTTCTCTCAAATCCTAAAAGGGAAAAAAACTTTTAGAAGCAGTAGATGATATAAGGTCCCTATATTTTCAAGAATATCTCCTTTGTCCTGAATTCAATACTCTGTATCCTACCTTTTTTGTATCTTTCCAATAATTGCACCTTTAAAACTGGACCCCAAATGACATGGATTTCTACAGGCTTTTTGCAGAATTACAAATTATCATCTCAGTTCCAACCTTTCATATTACTGGGAACTTTCTTGAGAGCACAACTCTTTAAGTCTCTCTCTAGATCCTAACTCAGAGAGAGACCTAAAAGGGAACAGGAATGGAAATATGTTTGGCTTGTTCTTGTGAATCTGTTAAAAAAAAAAAAAAAGAAACAATTTCTTGTACTAAAGACCTAAGTCTTTGAGGACATGCCTGTACTGGACCTATCTATAAATCTCTGAGGTTAACATATTTTCTTCATGGGCCAAATGGATTATCTGCAAAATCACAGATATGTTCACTAGTCTAGGCAAATATTCTACATATCTAAGAAGGTACCACATTTGCTACAGACATTGCAAATTCTCCATTGACTTTCTTATTATAAAAGCATTAATAATTTGCTAAATGGATTTGGACAAAAGGGCTTGACAATGATTCTTGATATTTGGGAATACTTTCTCTTTAGAAAAGAACTATGGAGAAGATGATAATAGGGTTAGAAGACAAGTCTTGTTTCATCAATCAATTTCTCCAAACAATCAATAAATAGGCATTGGCCAGGACATGGCCAAAATGGTGGTAATATTTTGAAGGACATGTCAAGAGCCTGTGATTGATAGATATCCTTAGGATGAGAACTCCTCCCTCTTCACAATTCTTCTTCTTTCCAAGTCCAGTACTCTGTGCCCTACATAATACTGCTTCTTAGGTTGATTGTAAGAAACATAAAAGGAACAATAGGCATGATCCATGCTGTCAAGGAAATTTAGGCAAAAAGCCAGCTCACAGATATAAAACAATTAGCAAACAATAAAAGAAGTATATATTTATATAAGTACATAATTAATTCATTAATGTTGAAAGTTGCCAAATATGAAACTGTGTAGGAGGGGTAGTTGGCTTCTAACCAGTTGATTCCCAGCTCATACAACCACAGAAATTACAAAGTAGATAAAGATGATGTTTGACTGTAAAAGTTCCTCCTTGACCCACATTTCCATGTAAAGTGTGAAAAGTTTCTTCCCAATTGAATTGCCAAGAGCTTTGGCTAGGAATTTTTGATCTTGCCTTTAATAGCCCTTTAAAAACCAAGCTCTCAGCTCCACAAAGAGTCCAGATTGGGAGCAGTTTTGTGGAGTGTAATGCCTGTGCTTATACTAGAAGGAATCTTGGAGGAGAGGAGAAGGTTAGGGGGACCAGTTGGAGCCAGTAGCTCAGGTATGCAATCATTTTAGGAGTTAGACAATGTTGAGAGAGCAGACACACATTTTTCAACCATACATAGATGCAAAGAGCCAGAAACATGAGGGAGGAAGCAGCTTTTAGGAGCATGACTTCTGGTAGCCAATGATATGGCTACCTTATGGAGAAGATGATAATAGGGTTAGAAGACAAGTCTTGTTTCATCAATCAATTTCTCCAAACAAGCAAAAAATAGGCACTGGTCAGGATATGACCAAAATGGTGGTAATATCTTGAAGGATATGTCAAGGACTTGTGATTGAAGGTAGTATGAATTCAAGAAAGAACTAAGTCATGTCTTTGGAGAGGAACTGACCCAGCACATCCATTTATGTGATCTGCTCAACAGAAGATACTACATCCACGAGGAGCAGCCTAAGGACTCTATAAAGAAAGAAAGCACATTGAAGTCCTGCAGGACAAGCAGGCATGAGTTGACTTGTCCACATGGGTTCTATTATAAATGTGTTTCATCACCATAAAGCTATAAACTTGTTCTCACTCTTCCAGTGGAAGCTGTGTGTATTGGGGATAGAATGTAGCCCAGCTTTCTTAGGATACATTTTTAGCTATAATGCTTTTTCAGTAAATCCTGGTGCTCTGAGCTAATTGTGACTCCTGGCTGATTGTTAGTAGAAAGTCCACGCTTGGGAGCCATCGTTTTGTTAAGACTGGATCCATAGGGTATCTTGAAACCTTTGAAAATAGTCACTTCCTAGAGACCCATTCCATTATGCTAGTACCAAATGGGGAAGAGAGTGAGACATTTGTATAAATAAATTGTAAGTATAATAAGATATTTTTATAGTATTCTCTGTCTTACAAACACTTTCACATGTACTACTTCATCTAATTTTCATGATAACCTTTAAGGCAAGTAAGGACATGGCCAGTTGGCCATCTTTATGGTTTTGAGTGTCATAGAGCTTAACTGGACATTCAAAGTCATTTAGTTTGACTTCCTCATTTTACAGATAAGAAAACTGATGTCTAGACATTAAATGGCTTATTTTAGATCACTATACAGCTAACTTTCCAACTTAGGTCTTCTGACTCAGAAGGTAGTGCTCCTTCATTGGTTCAGTTTCTAATCAGTGTTAAGGCTGAATCTATAGCAACATTTAAAGGCAGGCTGGATATGTGGCTAGCACTGGAAGATTAAGCATCAGCATGAATCCATTATTTGGCATGAGGAACGGTTGGGGAAGGAAACAAGAATTTATTAAACACTTCCTATGTGCCAAGCACTATGCTAAGTGCTAGGAGTAAAATATATAGAAAAAATATAAGTAATAAACCCTTCCCTGAAGGAACTTAAATTCTAATAAGGGAAATGAAAAATACACATATACATATTATATATATATGTATATATATATACATATATGTCTATGTATATACATAGACATATATATAATATATATGAAATGAAAAATATTTCATATATATTATATATATGTCTATGTATATACATACACACAAATATATGAATACACAAAACAGTGAATATTTGCACATATATGTTTATATAGACATATTTTTATACATATAAAAGTTCTAACATATATTTTAAAGGTTACTGTTTGTCCAAGGTCCCAGAGCTAGTTATCTCTACCAGATGTTGTTTTGTAACTTAGCAAGGTGATGGTATACTGGATTCATTGCCAGGAGAGCCTGACTTCTCCTCAAGTGATGAGATTCCCTACTCCCACATTCATTACAGTACTAACTTCTATAGGGACACTTCTGTTTTTCACTCTAAGTTTTCCTCAAAAAGGGAGAAAGTAAAAGAAGTGCTCAATGTACAAACATGAATTGAGTACAGGACAGGAGATTTATTGCTACTCAAAGAATATTATGCTAAAGACAAGAGAATTACAATGTTCACAAGAGAACAACCATAACAGAAGTCAAGGATTCACTTACTACTATCTGTAGAGTTAGCTGGAAGATCAGCATTCAAGTCTTGGTGGAACATAGATTAGTTTTTTTCAGGGGTACTAATTAAGCATTTTACACGTCACCTCTATCCTGGTCATTGTCCCAGTCAAAAGATTTTTTTTGGTGGCCTTTCTCCAGTGCCAATTTTTTTCCTTGTGAAAAGGCAATCCTTCTACTGCTATTACAACTGCAGGCAATCTGGGAGATGATGGCTTTGTCAGCCAGCTCTTGTCACCATTGAAACTAAGATACCCTTAAGGAGAGGAAACACAAAGAGGAAGGCAAAAACATCCAGGGCCCCCACTGCATGCTTTCCTGCTTAAGTCCTCTGGCTCTAGATGCCTCCGACATTAAATCATCATGATCCAGAAAGAGAGAGGGACTGGCACCATATCTTGTCATCTCCAAACCTGTAGCCAAGAAGATACCAACTAGAAACTGCTTCTTCTGGTCTTAAACAGTAACTCTCTCAATCCTTGTTCCTTATCTGTATGACAAAGATAATAACACCATCTACTTTATAGGATGAGAAATGAATAAGAAAATATATGTAAAAGATCTTTTCTAAACTATAAAGCATTGTATCAATACTAACTACTCCTACTAATAATAATAACAATTAATAATAAGTAGTTGAATACCTGGTGGTTTTAGAGGAGGAAGGTACTAATAATTGGGGAAGAGGAGTCAGAGAAAACTTCATGCAAAAGATAGTGTTAGAGTTGAATCTTAAAAGGATAGCAAGATGCTTTGAAACTGAGATAAATAGACTTTAATCCAGGAATGTGGGATAGCCAGGAAAAGGGTATGAAGCCTATAGATGGATTATTGTGGGTATTATTAATAGGGAGAAGCACTAGCACTTAGCATAATGACCCTAGCACAGTAGATGCTTAATAAATATGTTAAATAAATGAGAGATTTGAGGTTAGGTGTCAGTCTGTGACTTGAAGATGGAGGCTGTTGGTGGGGGAAGGGTCAATCTATAGCCATGGAGTAGAAAAAAACTGACACTTAGAAAGTCCAGAATTCACAACTCTGGTCTCCCTAAGACTGTGATGTGTCCTCCAAAGCTAACTAGATGCACAATAAACTACTAATCCAGGCCCAAACCTAAGTCTAGACATTCCCACGTCACAGACACCAGCGCATTCTATAAAAGATCAGTTTTGGGGCTTCTTGGACCAAGCTTTGAGAAGCACTGACAAAGATCATGTCGTAGGATCCGAGACGTCTCCTAACTTCAGGCAGGGACCTCTGGTTCTGCACAGCTGGTTCTCCTTACCTCATGCATTCTTCCCAATGGCCTGGAGGCTTCCCATGCTCCATGGAGGGCATCTCTGCTTCCTGCTTTGCAATAGGTCACAAAATATGCCTCCCATTTAATAATGTAACAATAACAAATCCTCACATTGGTCTAACTTTACACTTTGCAATTGCTTTCACACACATTGTTTTATTTAAGGTCTATGATATCTCCATGAGGTAGGTTTGGCAAGTATTGTTATCTCCATCTTAGAGACAGGAAAATTGAGTCCCAATATAATCTTTTGGCTAAGATAAAGAAATGTAGGATAATAATTAAATTAGAAAGGTTCAGATCCTGTTAAGTAACTGGCTTAATGAAGAGATGTCAATCTGCAGGGAAGTTTTTAGTGAAATAATCCAGGGATCTGTCCTTGGCCTGATATTAGTGAATATTTTTATTAGTGTTGAAGGCAAAGTTGGCATGATTTTCAAATATATGGAAGGCACAAAATTGGGTGAGACAGAGTTAGGATACAAAAACAAACATTTTGACAGGCTAGGATGATTGGGCGAATCTAATAAGCTGAAATTTAACAAGGCAAAATGTGAAATTCTACACAGGTTTAAAAAAACTGCACACATATAGAATAGGAGCTAAAAGTTTGGATTAAAGTTCATATGAAAAAGATCTGTGTTTTTAGTATACCACAAACTTGATATGAGTCGACAATGTAGTGCAATAGTAAAAAGGAGATAATTTGATTTTAGACTGCAGTAATTGAAACATCCTATCTAGAATGAGGGAAGTAATTGTCTTGGGCTGTGCTTTGCTGCATTTGAGTATTGTGTTCAGTTTTGAGTACCATATGAAGGTGATCAAAATGGTAAGGGGACACAAAATCCTGTTCTACAAGAATCTGGTGGAAACCTGGGAAACAAGACTTCAAAACGACTTCATGAATCCCGGGTTAAAAAACTCCTGCCTGGAGCTTCACTTAATAAGCACAGAGAGGACATATGTTTCCTTTGCGTTATACACCTACAGCTACATCCAGATAGCTTCTCTCAATATTTACATGCAAACACACATAAACATTTGAATGAAAGGCAGCATGCTAGAGACAGCTACCTCAGAGTCAGAAAGACTTTCATTGATCCAGAAACTCTCAAAGATTTTAAGTTGCAGAAAAGTTGATGAGCTGCAGAGATAAAGGAAATTTCTTCCCTGGAAGCTCCCTATAGAAATGAAATCATAAATACATGCATGGAAGGCAGCATGTCATGATGGATGGATGTAGTCTTCAAGGCAAAATATCGAGTCCAACTGCCATTCTGATATGCTCAGGTAGTGTGACTCTGGATAAGTCATCTGATCTCTGAATATCTCAGGAAATTCTCTCAGTTGGTAAATTTCAGAACAGTTGTAAGTTTTCATTAAAAGAGTTTCTTTTTTTAAATATTGATTTATGAATCAATGGTATAGGAAATTACCTGGAAAAGACTCTCCCTCCCACTTCCCATCCCCTCTCTTTCTTTCCCCCCTTCTCTCTGGGTGTATCTCTCTTAAATATTTGAAAAAATCCATGATCTCTTCGATGTGATTGTTCTTCCAATGATGCATATTGTAATCCACCCATGCTTGTGCATCCTTTAAATGTGTTCTCTCATTATTCTGTACAGGGAGGTCTACTCAATATTCTGAGGCACTTCTTTATTTTTCTTTGTGCCACAAAAATACCAGTGGAGTTCATGAGTTACTCATTAGTCAACCTTAGCTCTTGATACTTGATCAACTCATATTGTCTTTGGATCATAAATTTTTTTGAAGATATATTTTTTCTATTCATAATTCTCTATTAATTATGCTTTGCTCTGCGTTCCCATCCACCATGCTCTTCTTTCTTGTCCTCTGAGTGATACTTATTTTTAATTATTCAGAAAGTATAGAGTTTAATTACTTTAAAAGTCTGGTACAAAATTGTTACTAAAATGATAAGCAATCTGATTCAGTAGCAAGTACATGCCTGTGGTTCCTGCAACTAGGAAGGCTGAAATTGGTGAATGGCTTGAGCTTTGGAATTCCGGGTTATGGTCAAGCAAAAGCCACGTCCAGCACCAATATGGTGAGCCCTTTGAAGTGGAGGACCTAAGTAGGGCAAACCAGCCTAGGTCATAAAGAAAGCAGATCAAAACTGCCTGGCTAATCATCAGTGGGTTCAGACCTGTGAGTGGCCATTGCACTTTCAGCCTAAGCTATATAGGGATATCTGGTCTGTAAAATAACTCAATAATTAACTAATTAAATAAGTGAATGAATAAATAAATAAAAATAAAAAGAGTAATTTTTTCAGGGAGAATGTTGGGGTCACATATATGGGGATTAATCCTTCCATGCTTCCAAAATCGCATCACCTCTATAAACTTCCTCTATGAATAATTGGCCAAATCCAGATGTTTTTCTCATTTTTGTTTTTTTAGTGCTATTTCAACTTCTCCATAGAGTGAATCTGCTGACTTTGATGTAAGAAACTAAATGTGACAGTTCCATTATTATTGGCAGAGAAGAACAATTATAGCATTTTAACAGATCTTTTCCATTTGTATCTGTTTGCTTTCCTTTTGGAGCATCTAAGTGGCACAGTTGATAGAGCTTTGCATCTGGAGTTAAAAGACCTGAGTTCAAATCCTCCCCCAGACACTTAATAGTTGTGTGACTTTAGGCAAGTAGCTTAATTTCTGTCTGCCTCTGTTTCCTAAACTGTAAAATAAAGATGACAATAATAGCATCTATATCCCAAGGGTGCTGTAAAGAGAAGATGAGATAATACTTGTAAAGTACTTAATACATAGTACATGCTTGTTTCCTCTCCTTTTCCTTTCTTCCTTTTTCCAGTTTCATGCCCTCATAATGACTTGACTTACTTGAGTCTCTCATTTAAGTTTTCTATAAATGTTTTTTTCTTCATCGCTTCTCACTATCTAAAAGGAAATATTGTTCATACTTTTCTACTCTTCTCCATCACAAGATTTTACAAACAAGTATATATTCTAAATTAGTATGGTTCTTAGCTATGTATTTCTTTACTTAGCAAGGAGATCAAAAGTTTGATGGCTGAGGCCTCTTTTGACCTCTTTGTGGCAGTTAATTTACCTGGGTTAACCTTATTTAGGAAATGATAATATTTTGAGATGATATCTGTTATTCTAGTTCTAATTTGTTAGTGTCAAAAATTTGCTTAAATAGGTCCATTGTCCTTTGACCTATTCTGACCTATGATCTTAAATAAATCACAGGGTCACAGGAATATCTTGATTATATGTCATAACTTTTAATTTTTATTCTTTTAAAGTATTTGATATAATTTTATCTTCATTCTAAGAAGTTGGTGGTTTGACTATAAATAGGTGATTTAGAAATTGTTCCTATGTTGGTAACTAGTCATTTTATATCTATTAAAATATAAGCAATTTTCTTTTGTGATGTCCCATGGTGCTTGCTATAGTCAATTTCTCCTAATTCTTTTTGAAGATAGTATTCTTAGTATATAGATTTTGAACTTTTCCATGGAGGTCTTTGACTTCCCTTATTTTTTATTTCTATTGTGTTCCAGCATATTTTTACCATGATCCCTCAGGCTCATCTTTTCAATTAAGTCATTCTATAATTTCTCTATCTGTTCATTCTCTGTAGTAGATGTTGACTCATAAGCTGTATTTTTTTTTCCTGATGGTCTTTTGCAAAGTCTTATGTTGATCACTATGATACAAGATGGCCAAGTGTTCTATGACATGGTATTTATCAATGTCTTTTAATCAATCAATGAGAATTTGTTAAATACTTACTATGTCCCAGATACTATTCTAGGCATAAAGTAAGTTCTTTGCTGTAATAAAGAAAGCAACTGTAATCAATTTTGTAGACACAGATCATTTTACTCTTTCTTTAATTTCTTTGAAGTATGGACCTGGGTTAAGAGGTATGTATAGTTTTGGGGCAAAGTTCCAAATTACTTTATAGACTTGCTAAACAAACTCACAATTCTGCCAACAGAATTTTCAATTAATTAATAAGCATTTATTAAGTCCTCATTGTGTACCAGCCATTGTGCGAAGTGCTGGAATCACAAGATGCTCATGGAACTCATAGGCTAATGAAACAATGACATTCAAATAACTAAGTATAGACAAGATACATAAAGGATAAATAGAAAATAATAAACATAGATGAGGCACTAGCACTAAAGAAGATTGTAAACTGCTTCTTGGAGAAGGTGGACTTGAAGGAAATTGGGGAAGTCAGAAAGTAAAGATTAGAGGGAGAGAATTCCAGGCATGGGGGACAGCCAAGGAAAATTCTCAATCAGAAGATGAAGTGTCAGATGTAATGTATGGGGAGTGAGGTGTAAGAAGTCTGGATGGCCAGGTTATGAAGTGCTTTGAATGTCAAATAGAGTGTTTTACATTGAATTCTGGAAATGATAGAGAAGCACTCAGTGAGTGGCAGATGACATTATCAGACATGTGTTTTAAGAAGATCATTTTGATATTCAAATGGAAGATCGGCTGGAGTGGGGAGAGATTTGAGGCGGGAAGACCAACCATCAGAATATTATTAGTATAGCACAGGTGGGGTTGATGAAGGCCTATGCAAGGGTAGAAACAATGTCAGAAGAGAGAAAGGAGCCATACCCAAGAGATATTGTGAAGGTAACATCGACAGGATTCAGTAACAGATTAGATATAAAAGTAACCAATAATGTATTAGATATGGAGGTGATCAATAACAGATTTGATATGGATGTAGAAAATGGGGAATCAAGGATAACACCATAAAGACGATGATAACTTTGATGATAATGATAGTAACAGTGAAGTTAGAGAAAGGGAAACGTTGAAGGGAAAGACAATGGATTCTGTTTTGGATATGTTGAATATAAGATGTTATAGGAAATACAATTCAAGATGCCCAAAGGGGAACTTGGAGATATAAGAATAGGTGTTAGAAGAGAGGTTAGAACTAGATAAGTAGATATGAGAATCATCAGCATAAAACCACCCCCCCCAAAAAAAAAAAACCCTCTACTTCCCTATCCTCATGTTTCCATAGCAATGATGCTGTGGGTATAGCAAAGCCCAGTTATATATGGAATGTGAATGGTGGGACTGAAACATCTGGAATGAGAACTCTCAGCAAACCCACGTTCCCCAATTGTACAAAAGTGGAATCTATGTCTCCTTTCCATCCCTATAATTACCTCTCTATTGTACTTCCACATGTTCTCCTGCTCTGAATAAAGTGGCTTTTGTTGCTCTCAAGAACAGATGAACATTCCAAGGGTAAAGGATGCAGATGGAAGCCTGATGCCCCAAGCCAGAATAACCAACCCTAAGGGCAGCATCTGAACAAACATGGAGATCTCTTTATTTTACAAAATATCATCTGATTTCTATAAAATGGGAATGGGGCTAAACTAGAAGATCACAAAAGTCTCTTTTAGCTTTAAATTCAAGGATTCACTGTCTTTAGTCACTTTTTGTATCCCCAGCACTTAGCACAGTATTTGGTGCATCATAGGTGTTTAAAAATGTTTATTGATTGACTGATTACATGGGACTTTGGGTCAGAGGAGGAAGAGTAGCATTGATTTCCTATTTCAGGGTGTCCTAAAATTTTAGAATTTAAAGGTGGAAAGAATCCAAGAAAGCATCTAATCTCCTAGTCTCTTTTCTGCTCTCCCATTGTATAGATGGGGAAACTGAGGTTCAGAAGAAGTGATCATTGAATTAGTAAGGAATAGTACTGGGATTTGAAATTTAGGGCTTTTGGTTCTAAATTTAGTGCTTAAAAATCACCAAATTAGGCTTTGCCCAAAAGAAGAAACAGAAAAAGAAGAGAAACTTGTTAGGCATTATTGTGCCCTCAAGAAGGCTCTATCAGACCACAAGGATAGAAATGCTAAATACCAAACATTAATGTTTATTTTACTTAATCATCAGATTGCATGACTAAGAGCACCTGGAACTTTGCCATTGGGTGTGTCTGAGGAGAGAGCCACAACCATTTTAAGACAACGTTTGTGTCTCTGTTATCCTCTGGAGGTTCAGAAACATAGAAAATCAGCATTCTGTTGCCACCCTTGGCACTTTGGGAGCAGCCTGCTTTGGCCAGGTGGGAGAACAGGATTATAATGACTCAGTCAAACCTGGTTCCAACTGTCTGGAGAGCCAAAGGAGAAAGCAATGATTCTTTATGATTTATATTCTTCCTTCTAAAGAAATAAATCCCTATCCCCATCCCAGGGAGGCCATTGGGATGATGATGATGATGATGATGATGATGATGATGATGATGATGATGATGATGGTGATGATGGGTAACTCTCTGAATATGGGCAACACATTGATTCTCTTTATCTAACAATTCTGGATTCAAAGTCTAAGAACCTTGGAAATACTAGTTTCCCCTGGAGCAACAGACTTGCTTCTAGTCCAGTCCCTACAGTCATCACTGAAAAAAAATATTGGCAGATGGAGGACTCCTTTTTCATCACCATCAGTAACAGCAGTTGACCAAATGCCATCAATAGACAGAAAGTCACAGGCATCCTGTAAGTAGCAGTACCCACTGAATATGGGTCCGTCTTCTGACATAGCCCTCATAACCATCAACTGGGAAAGCAACTCCTATGGAGAATGGCTAGCCATTTTCACCACTTGCCAACATGCAGAGTAGCAAGTCAGCTTAGCTAAAGCAGCAAAGTATCTCATGGGAGAAATGGGAGAAATTCTGCTCACCACTCAGCATCCCATCTCCCCTTAGGCCCATTAGAAACAGCCTGGGACCTTGAACCCAATAGCTAGCCCCCAGCCCTTAGCCATTATGCTGGGAAGAAAACTTGTGGAAATACAGTCTGGCAATGTACAGGTCCAGCCACAGGGACTGAAGACCCAAGAAGAAAAGTTCTGGCCACCCAAATCCTTGGCATTGCCAAATGGTTCAGTATCAGAAACTGTGTGATTTTATCAGTGAAAATGGCATTGGCCTTTTATTTGCTTCTGTACCCTATGTAAACATGCAACATTTCCATCTGACTTACAATTGAAATTTTCCATATGTGTTCCTTCTCCATTAGAATGCAAGCTCCTTGAGAGTAGGTCTAGTCTTAGTCTTCTATATGTAAGCCCAGCATTTAGCCAAGTGTTCTGTATGTAGAAAGGACTTATTAAATGTTTGATTCATTCATTCATCTATAAAATGAATATATAATTCCTGTATCATTTCCCTCCAACAGGGTTGTTGGGAAGATTAAATGAGTTACTATATATAAAGTACTTCATGAACCTTAAGGACTTTATGTAAATTATTTGTAGTTTATAAAGCACTGTCCTCAGAACAACCCTGTAAGGTTTTGTATTATATTGTAATAAAAATATTATAGAGGCAGCTAGATGGCTCACTAGTCCTGGAGTCAGGAGGACCCGAGTTCAAATCTGACCTCAGACACTTAATATTTCTTAGCTGTATGACTCTGGACAAGTCACTTAACCCAAATTCCATTGCCAAACAGAAAAAAAAAGTATTATAGGAATCCAATGAAAACAAAACGAAGAATAGTTAAATGACATGGCCCAATGGTTAGTTAGTGGCAAAAAATCCATATCTTTAGAATTCAAAACTGGAGTTCTCTTTAGGAATGATAAGGAATAATCGGGGAAAAGGAGAAATATTAGTTTAATTCTAGTCAATTCAATTCTATTGGTGGAAAGGGAATTGGATTTACATTTGTAGAACCTGGATTGAATCCTTGCTCTGAGATTTAATTCATGTCCTTTGGGGAAATCAATCCATGTGAGCCTCAGTTTGTTTCTTCATCTGTAAAATGAGAGATTAGAACCAGATGGCTTAAAAATTCCTTTTTATTATTATTAATTTGACCAACATCAATAAATATGAACATTTATCTATACAAAGATGAAAAGAAAAAGATCTACATATGAGAATTTGAATCTCCACTACATATAGCCTGTTTGGATTTAATATTTCATATTGGACATGATAGTTCCAAGGTTGCCCTGCTTATATGCATTCCCTTTCTGAACTTTCTTCTACTCTCATCTACTTAATGATTCATTGATTCTTTTTAAAAGACTAACTTTGACAACCTCTCTCACTCCTATTTGATCTCCTGTCTCTTCTCACTAAATAAAAACTATCCCTTATAAATGTGTTTTAAAAAATCCCTATCTATCTATCTATCTATCCATCTATCTATCTACTATCTGTCTGTCTGACTGTCTATCATTCTATCCATTTAATCTTGAGAGATGAGTGAGTTTGCATTTAGGTGAGGTATCTCTTCCCCCAGAAATGATTTCTTCATTATTTTCCATGTTGCACAGCTAGCTAGCCTTTTGGAATTCAGATGCTGGCTTCTGCCAAATTCTCTGAGAGGCATAATACACAGGAGCATTGCCTGATCCCCCATAGAGGCACTAAGGTTTTCCTAAGGATTTAACCTGTCGAAAATGCCTCACTTGAGAAAACTTTGCTTTTGTGACTGATGTTCCAGAAAAGCCAGGTAATACCAGTAAGATAAATCTATTGTATGTTATAAATCAAAATATTAGAGAATGGAAACAAAAATTAGCAAAATGTCACATCTTTTCTTGCACAAACTTTATTTTCAAAATGATCAGGATAGAAACTGTTTCCTGCACATTTCTATGGTCAATCAGAGTAATAAGAAACAGTCACTCAGGATGTCTTTAAATGCAAACTAGTACTCAGATTTGGTTTGACTTTTTTAAAAAAAGATTTATTGTCAAATTCAGTCAATCCAATAGGTTAATGAGCAACTGTCACCTTTTTTTGGTGCTCCATTTCCCAAACTTCAGGCCATGTTGTTTATTTCCATCCCTCTGCCTCAGCTTCGCCCTCTCAACCATAGTATAATAGGTGGAGCTCTGGACTTTGGAGTGCAATTAAGAATTTTGCCTAAATAAGAACAACTTATTAGCCATGTGATATTGGGGAAAGTATTTAACCTCTTAGAACCTCAATTTCTTTTCTTTCCCTATAAAATTGAGATAATATCAATGGTACCTCAGTTTTCTTCTCTGCAAAATGGGGATAACCATACTTGTATATATCACCCAGAATTGTTGTAAGGTTCAGATATGCCATTTGTATCAAGTACCTCACAAACTTTAAAGCACTATGCAAATACTAGTTATTATTAGGTTACTAGAATTTTTAATAAGATTTGGAAGTTTTTTCATTTAAAAGCATATTATATTTTTCAGTTACATGTAAAGATGGTTTTCAACATTTTTGTAAGATTTTGTGTTACAAATTTTTCTCCTTCTCTTCCTCCCCTAACCTCCCCCTGCCAAAACAACAAGCAATCTGATATAGGCTATATATAAACAAACATGTTAAATTTATTTCCACATTAGTTACATTGTAAAAGAAGAATCGGAACAAGAAGGAAAAACCATCATGAGAAGGAACAAAACATGCAAAAAATGAAAAGAGTATGCTTTGATCTGCATTCATTCTTCATCTTTATTTCTATGGTTGTGGATGTTTTCCATCATGAGTCTTTTGGAATTGTCTTGGATCATTGGTATTACTGAGAAGAGCCAAGTCCATTATAGTTTATCATCACATAATGTTTTTGTTACTGTATACAGTGGTCTCCTGGTTCTGCTCATTTCATTCAGCATCAGTTCATGTAAATTTTTTCAGGATTTTCTGAAATCAGCCAGCTCATCATTTCTTATAGAATACTGATATTCCATTACATTCATATACCACAACTTATTCAGCCATTTCCCCAATTCATGAGCATTCCTTGATGTCACCTCAAAAAGAACTGCTATAAACATTTTTGCCTTTGTACTCCTTTTCCCTTTTCCATCCAGTGGCACTGCTGGATCAACAGGTTTGCACAACTTTATAGTTTGGGGAGTTTTAATTTTCTTTAAGATAACAATATATTTTGTTGCATAGAATGTACTCACCATTTACATAATCTTTGTTCAAAATATGTAAAATTTTTCTTCCAAAATCTTTATATTCTTCCACATTGAAGTTATCCCCAAACTCTACCTATTCCCTATTCCACATATACACATATACACATGGACTTCAAAATACCTGAAGATCTTTTGTGTAATTATCTCAACAGCCTTTCTTCTGAGGGAAATTATCTATATGTACTGCAAGTATTAGCTGAGAGTGTTGTATCCAATATGAATGGCAGCTCATCTGGCTCAACCAAGTCCTTCTAGTGTAGGAGAGAAACACTGCTGAACTTGGGCTTACTGGAAGATATCTGCAGGTTATAGGAAATGAAAGGCAGTTCTTTATTACAAACCATTGTAGGAAGCAAAATATTCTCACAGATGATATTCCTGGTTGTGCTATGATATTTACCTGACCAACTATTGCTTCAGAGGTTGTCACACAGATGTCAATTAAGCCTCATCCTAACCGAAGCAATGAAATGTTGTTTGCCATATACTTAGTATGCAGCTGATTCTCCAGGCTGTTATGATGAAAATTTATTTATAGACAGCTGGCCATAACTAAGTATGAAGTCTAGGTGCAGAAGACAGATATGTATGCATATGAAATCTACCTGTTCCCAAATTTGATTTCACTTGGTATCAATTTCTAAATAATTGAGCTAATCAGTCAGTCAATAAAGCATTTATTAAAAGCCTACTATGTGCCAGGCACTGTGCTAAGTGCCAGGGATACAAAGAAAAGGAAAAGAGAGTGTTTTTAATTTTTTTTATTAAAGCTTTTTATTTTCAAAACATATGCATGAATAATTTTTTAAGATTAACCCTTGCAAAACCTTGTGTTCCAATTTTCCCACCTTCTCCCTTAGATGGCAAGTAATCCATTATATGTTAAACATTATAGAAATATATGTTTAAATTCAATATATGCATACATATTTATACAATTATCTTGCTGTACAAGAAAAGTCAAATCAAACAGGAAAAAATAAGAAAGAAAATAAAATGCAAGCAAATAACAACAAAAAGAATGAAAATGCTATGTTGTGAACTATACTCAGTTCCACAGTCCTCTCTCTGGGTGTAGATGGCTTGTATCATCACAAAATTATTGGAACTAACCTGAATCATCTCATTGTTGAGAAGAGCCACGTCCATTAGAATTGATCATCATATAATCTTATTGTTGCTGTGTATCATGATCTCCTGGTTCTGCTCATTTCACTTAGTATCATCAGTTCATGTAAATCTCTCTAGGCTTCTTTGAATTCATCCTGCTGATCATTTCTTATAGAACAATAATATTTCATAACATTCATATACCACAACTTATTCAGCCATTCTCCAACTGATGGGCATCCACTCAGTTTCCAGTTTCTTGTCACTACAAAATGGGCTGCCACAAACATTTTTGCACATGTGGGTCCCCTTTCCTTCTTTAATATCTCTTTGGGATATAAACCCAGTAGAAACACTGCTGGATCAAAGGGTATGCACAGTTTGATAACTTTTTTTGGCATAGTTCCAAATTGTTCTCTAGAATGGTTGGATTCATTCACAATTCCACCACTAGTGTATTAGTCTTCCTATTTTCCCACATCCCCTCCAACAGTTGAAAGACAGTGTTTTTTTTAAAGAAGTATTTTTATTTCATTAAATATTCTACAATTAGATGTTAAAAATTTTAAGTTGGGTAAAAAAATTGGAGTTCCAAATTCTTTCCCTTCCTCTTATCTCTAAAAATTATGTAAGACCATGAAAAAATAATTTTATAGTAGTCATTCTTCAAAAGAAAACACAAAAAACAATAAAAATTAAGAAATTATAAAAGGTATGCTTCAATCTGCATTTGGAATTCATCAGTTCTCTCTCTGGAAGTGAATAATATTTTTAATCATAGGTCCTTTAGAATTGTCTTGAATCAGGATATTGATCTGAGTAGGTAAGTCATTCAGTTGATCACCATTACAATATTTCTTACTGTGTACAATGTTGTCCTGGTTCTCCTCATTTTGCTTGGCATCAGCTCATGTAAATCTGAATGTGTTTTTCTGAAATGAGACTGCTCATCATTTCTTATAGCATAATAGAATTTCATCATAATCTCATATTACAACTTGTTTAGTCATTCCCCAATTAAAGGGAATCCTCTTAATTTCTAATTCTTTTCCTCCACAGAAAGAGCTGTTACAAATATTTTTGTACAAATAGTCCTTTTCCCTTTTATGTATCTCTATGAGATATAAACCTAGTAGTAGCATTACTGGTTTGAAAGATATGCACAGTTTTATAGCCCTTTGGACATAATTGCAAATTGTTCTCCAGAATGGTTGGATTAGTTTATAACTTTACCAACAATGCATTACTGTCCTAATTTTTCCACATACTCTCCAACTTTTGTCATTTTCCTTTCCTGTTTTCTTAGATAATCTGAGAAGTGTGAGATGATATTTCAGAGCTGTTTTAATTTGCTTTTTTCTAATCCATAATAAATTTAGTTTTTTATGTGACTATTGATAAAAATGCAAGTGGACAAAACCAGAGGGATTGGAAATGCTATGTTGTGGTTCACACTCATTTCCCAGAGTTCTTTTCCTGGGTGTAGCTGGTACTCTTCATTATTGAACAAATGGAACTGATTTGGTTCATCTCATTGTAGAAGAGAGCCACGTCCATCAGAATTGATCATCATATAGTGTTGTTATTGAGGTATATAATGATCTCCTGGTCCTGCTCATTTCACTCATCATCAGTTCATGTAAATCTCTTCAGGCCTTTCTGAAATCATCTTGCTGGTCAAAAGGGTGAGTTCTTAACCCCAAATATTTGATCTTTGAGTTTATCAAAGATTACTAAATGACTATGATAATTTACTATTGTCTTATTTCTTAGCCAGTACAAGAATGTTTTGATGAGTACTTAGTTATATAGTTTGAAATCTGGAACTGCTAGACTATCTTCCTTAACATTTTTTTTCATTCATTTTCTTGATATTCTTGACCCTTTGTTTTTCCAGATAAATTTTACTATTTTAAAAAATCTATAAAATATTTCTTTGTTAGCTTAATTGGCATGACACTGAATAAGTAATTAAAAATTTTTTTTGTTTGCTTTTTGTTTTACAATGCAATAAGAGTTAAGTGACTTGTTCAGGGTCACACAGCCAAGTGTTAAGTGTCTGAGGCCAGATTTAAACTCAGGTCCTACTGACTTTAGGGCTTATACTCTATCCACTGTGCCATATAGCTTCCCCCTGAATAAATAAATTAACTTAGACAGTATTGTCATTTTTATTATAATAGTTTAACCTACTTTTAAACAATCAATATTTTCCCAATTAAATCTATGAAAAATGTTTTTTTTTTTTGTAATTGTATTTATGTAATTTCTGGATTTGTCTTGGCAGGTAGATTTTCAAGTATTTGATATTGTCTGCAATTATTTTAAAATGGAATTTCTAGTCCTGTATCCCTGGTAAAAACCCTACCTGGTCATAATGTATGATTTTTGTGATATCTTGCTGTGATCTTGCTAGTGTTTTGCTTAAAATTTCATATGTCTGGAATGAAGCAATTCTTTACCTTCACCACACAGACACCCCCAGCAACCTTTTGACACAGATGATGCCTCCTACATAAGACTTTATCCTATGCCCTTCTCCATCCCTAATTATTAACAATTTTTCTCTCAAAGTTATGTTATAATTTTTGTTGTTATTCAGTCATTTTTAGTTATCCTGACTTTTCATGGCCCCATTTAGGGTTTTCTTGGCAAAAATACTAGAATGGTTTGCTCTTTTCTTCTCTAATGCTTTATGATACTTTATATTAATTTTTATCTATTTACTACTGTGTTGTAAGTCCCAATAAAATGTAAGCTCATTGAGGGCAGGGACTACTTATTTTTGTCTCTCTATCCCCAGTGCTCAGGACAGTCCTTTAAGTACAGTACCATGGATTTGGAGAAATCTCAGAAGAAATCTAGTCTGATCCCTTCATTTTACATCTATTCTGAGACTTGTATTTGTTGAACTGAATTGAAATGAATTTTTGGAATATGCCAAATTTCTTTTTTTCTTTGCCAAAATTATTCCAACCACTTGATCCTATGGCACTGGTCACCATTTTCTAATTTGAGGATTGATGTGAAATCAAATTTAATGTATATCATCATAAATTTTGATCTCTGATTTATCTGATGCTCATTTCACTATATCTCTAATTTGTGCAGAACATTTTACTGAGTGATATCTTTTCAATTGGGGATTGATAGGGATTATCACCAGGGAATTGTTTCTGGGTTCCTGAAAGCCTACTTTATCTAAGCAGGGATGTTTAGACAGAACAGACACAAAATGGGATCAGTAGGAAAAAAATCAACTTGAAGTCAGATAACCTGGGTCTAATCCTCCTCTCTTATTAGCTGTGTGACTGTGGGCAGAACTCTTATCTGCTCTCTGCCTCAATTTCTGCTTTTGTAAAATAAGGATATTAATATCTATTCCTATAAGATTTATTTAAAGAAAGTATTTTATGAACCTTAAAACACTATAGAAATGTGAGTTCTCCCTATTCTTCTTCTCCCTATTCTTTTCCTCTTACAGGGGAGAATGATCAAGCACCCCTTCTGATTCTGTCCTGTGAGATCATCAGAACATTCTTAGCCCTACCAATATGAATACATACTGAACTTCACTTAAAGAAAGGCTTATATATGTGATATAGACAGTTGCAGCAAATCATATGCCAAGAAGCCACTTATTCAGGATCCTTGCAAATGATCCATTTTTATGTAGTTACATTACTGAACATGGCTTTCCTGCTTCCAGAGATGGCCTTGGTAATTATATGGAAAGCCACAGCAGTGAATGTTTCTGAGGTTACACCACAATCATCATGTTCCTCTCACAGTTAAGGCTCCTTCAATTACAGGATTACCAACCAGAATAACCATAAGAACACCTTGGTATTATGCTCAACTTGCCAGGAACTCTTTTATTTATTTTATTCCTATCGCTCTATCACATCCTCTCTTTTTAATAAATCTTCTGCTTATCATTCCTTAACTAGTTAATAATCACCCATTGTCATATGCTACTAGAAGGATTTAAAAAAATATGCAATGACTACAAGGCAATAAATTTATTAAGCACCTACCATGTTCAATGTTTGGTATTAGATGCTGGGGAGAAGTTCAAAGAGAAACTCTAGGCTTACAGTTTTAAGAAATATTTGAGGAAGGAGAAATCACTTTCATCTGGGGAGGATGGAGCATTAGAGAGATCTTCAGGAAGAAGGTATCAACTGAGTCAGGACATATGTGAAAAGACAAAGATGTACGGAAGTCCATATAAAACAGGACATATTCCCTCCTTTCCACCCCAGTTTTATTGATTTTTTAAAAAATCATAGTAATTTCTAAATAAATCTCCTTATCCATCCCACTGTATTTTCCCTTGTAATATTGCCAAGCAGTGAAGTATAACCAACTGATGGCAATTAAATCTAATGGTATGTGTTATATTTCCTGTCCATAATCCTTCACCTGTCCACTGAAAGAAAGAATATGCTTCCATTTTGTCTTCCATTACCAGAATTTTTCATTGCAATTGATTTTAATTTAGCTGTTTTTATAGTCACTGTATTTATTAGGGGGTTGGTGAGGCTTTCTTTATTTTGTATCACTTTATATGTCTTCCTATGTTTCTCTGAATTCCTCATAGTTTTATTACATTCCCCATGTCACAACATGTTGAGTCATTTTCTCATCACTGAACACTACCCTCCCACTTTTTTACTACCACAAAAACTATTACTGTAGATATTTTGACCTGCATGGGATTTTTTTTCTAGAATAATTAACTACTCTTTCTCCAGTTTGACAGTAATGCAGAAGAATATGATAGCTTGAGGATATCAGAATTGAGACAAGTTTTTTTCTTTTAGAATAAAGGAAATCTACGCCTACTTGGAAGCAGAGTAGAAAGACTCAGTCAAAAGATTATTATATTTAGAAGAGATAAGCATATCTTGGGGGTCCTGCTTCTCCCATCCCTGCTACCTAGTTAGTGGTCCACACTAGGCATTTTAGGAATAAATCATCACAAATCAGATCAGATGGTTTATTTTATCTCCATGTAAACACTTTGCCAATGTGCTTGGGCAAATGCCAGTTTGATGGTTTAAACCAATAATTTTGTAACTTCCTGTCTGCTTCTTGGTCATTTTTAATGGGTACGCTATGCACTTGGTTACAGAATGTACATGCGTAGGTTACAAAGTAGAAATTATGGTGTAGCATTGGCCAGAACTCATGACATGTGCGGTATAATAAGCCCCCTCTAAAAACAGACTGGTCAGTGTGTCTTGCCAGAAATATCAGGAAAACCAATGGTTTCACCTCAGGTTCCTAGAGGAGTTTGACTAAGTATGGTCTAGAAAAGTATTTACTAACCTAGCCTATATTAATTCTTTACTTCCCTCCATCTACACTGGCCACTCTTCATTCTCCTCCCAGCTCTGGTCCTGACTTTCTTGACTTCTATTTCCTCTTGTCTCTGTCCTTGACTTTTCCTCAACGATCTCAACCCACTCCACATTTCTGCTCCCTTTTGTGTGTTGTCTTTAGTATTAGAAGGTAAACTCCTTGAGGGAAGTGAATGTCTTTTCTCTCATATTTGTATCTCTAGTGTCTAACATAGCATTTAGCCCACAGAGCAAGGGATTAATAAATTTGTTTCCTCCCTCCTTCTTTCTTTTCCTTCTTTCCCTCCTTCCTTCTTTCCTTCCTTTTTTTCCTTCTCACTTTCCATTCTACGTTTTTTTCTTCTTTTCTTCCTCCTTCCTCCCTCCTTTCCTTTCTTCCTCCATACTGACAATGAGTTTTATGAGGAGGCAGTCCAGAAGTAAGTGACTTGCTGAGTTCAGAGCTATCATGTCATGAGTGGAGCTATCCCAACTATAGAACAGAGTAACTCATCTGGCAACAATATCACACTCTGCAAGGAACTTTGTGAAGACCCTGCAGACATCAAGACCCAAATGTGTGCCTACTTTTTCCCCTAGTAGACTGTGTGTGCTTTTGTGGGAGAGATGCTTGATAACTATGTTCTTGTTCTAGCTCTTTAATCAATACCCTTACAAAAGAACTTTTGACTTTATGATTGATTGTTAAGGGAAACAATAGTAATGATAACTAACATTTATATAATACTATGCACCAAGTATATGCTAAGAGCATTACAATTATTATCTCATTTGATCCTCACAACAAGCTTGGGAAGTAAGTACTGCTATCATCTCCATTTTACAGATGAAGAAATTGAGGCAAACAAGAGTTAAATGTCTTACCCAGGTCTCCCAGTCAGTAAATGTCTGAGGCTATATTTGAACTCAGGACTCTATCCTGGTACTTTATCTACTATATCCAGGAAAACAAATAGGAGATTGTTAGCTAGTGTTAGTAAACTCACAAAGTTACACCCAGGATCCTAAAAGTAGAAGTAGTCTCCCTTTTGGAGATCCAATTGACCAGTGTGAATGAGTGTGGCTAAGTAAGCCCAGAAAAATCTGTCAAATACAAATAAAGGAGTTAAATTTAACCACTAATACATGTAGTAAGGATTAGATATTGGATTTCAATGCTTCATATTATGCATACTGCTTCCCTGGACTTCCCTAAAGTGAGGACTTTAGCACAATTAGTCTTTCCTATCTCTCTCTCTCTCTCTCTCTCTCTCTCTCTCTCTCTCTCTCTCTAATTGACTATTGCATCCCTTAAATCACCTTCAAGACCCCAACACAACTTTTACCTCTTCGCCTCTCAAATCATCTGGCCTCCTACATAAATGAAAAAGTTATGGTCCTTTGTAACAATCTTCCTCATCTCCTCTGCTTTACAACTCAAAACTTTTCTGTATTTTTCACCCACCCTTCATGCCTTTGTTCACTCTTGTGCCTCTGATGACAAGCTGACTCTTCTCCTTGCCAAGGTTAATCCTTCTACTTGTGACTGCTAGGGAGATATGAATCTTCACTCTTGTGGCAAGATTGTGTTACCCGCCTCTGATTCATAGATGCAGGTGGTGGGAATAGCCATCAGTTCCTCCTCCTACTGGGAGATTTTTGGCTCTGTCACCTGGGGGAAGATAGCAGAAAGGGTGGCTGAATGACTTTCTGAATCCTAAAAAAAAGATTTAGAGGGATGTGCTGGCCAACAATTAACATACTGCTTGTCTAGGTTCTGAAGAAGGGAGGAAATAAATGTATTGGATTCATTCTAATGCTTCTTGGATTGGAAAACAGAGACTAGGTCCAGCAGGGTGGGGGAGAAAGTGGCTCCCACAGTGCTCAAATAGGCCTTTTGTTTGTAGGGTGATGCTTTGTAAAAGAAGAGAAGGAGGAAATAGCCTGGAGGCATTTGGGCATGAAAGAACTGTAATATGGCAGGTGGAATTCCAGATAATCCCACCACAATTTGGCTATTCAAGAACTGATGCCATTTCTTGGTGAGATGAAGCAATTGCTGGTGGCATAGTAAAAGGAAGACTGCTAATGCCTAACTGAAGCAATACCACTGAGAAGGACCACTGCAATGCGCAGAAATCCAACAACTGTGGAAATGCAAAGTGGTGTATGCATGCTGCAAACACAGTAAAAGATGAAAGACTGACTATGAAAGCAAGTAGGAGATACAACTCTTACATTACCCCTCACTAGAGATGCAGGAACTGTGCATTCACAAAAAATAAAGAAAGGAGGAAAAAAGACTCAAGATCCAACATTCTCAAGGGCTTGCTGTGGTCAAATAGATAAGGATTCACTTTTCCATAATACCATTGCCTAAAATATGGATAGTACTTAGAGAAAAGTGACCTGAGCTCAGATGTTGATTGAGCTAGAGATGAGATTGCTTGGGAGCAAGGTGGAGCTGGAAATGGGGAGCTTCATGGAAACTTCCAGTTATAGGCAAAAATGGTGTAGGCAGGAGGACAGGAACAGAGAAGAATGTAGAAATGGTACATAAAGTTCAGGGCAAGAAAGCCAAGACCACATAGGAAGCCATGATGTAAGATGAAGAGGGTATTCTAACCTCACTTATACTTGATTGATACCTTATCACTCCCAGTTTGGTAGTGTGAAATTATTTATGCAAAGTTTAGAGCAGGAGTATGGGAGATTAGGTAGAGCTAATCTTCCTAACTCAAAACTTTGGCAAAGCAATAGGAAAGTGGCCCTATCTCCTTGTGGCTGGACTTATTGGTTCATCCTATTAATCCTACTAATTATAATATTATTATTAATATAACGAATATAATCCAGACAAATCCTATTAATTCATTTATATTCTTGTAATAAATATTTTATGTTCAAAATATTAATTGGTAGAGTTGGTTGTTTGCAGATGATCAGAAACAAGTCTATAAATAGCTAAATTCAGATTTTATTCCAGAAAGACACAGAGATGGAGACAGAGAGACAGAGAGAGATAGAAAAACAAACCTTTCCCTGGGGTAGAGAAAAACACAAGCCACATCAGTGTTATTACAAAGAAACCTTTCAAGGCTAAAGAAAGAGTTCATATAAGCAGAGCTTTGCTTCTGAATATTTGAGCTACAAATGAAACAGGTTTTATTTCTGATGGCTGGTAAGGCTGAATACTGATAAAGGAAGTTGATATTGTTATTGGGAAGTGACAATATTTTCTGGTTTCACCTGAATCAATGCAAATAGCTTATTCAGAGATTACTAATGTACTTTTCTCAGTTCTTATTCCTCTCCTCTTTACCTTTTTGCAACTCAGGCAATGTTTGAATACCCCTCTCCCCCTTTGGGACACTCTTCTTCCTTAGCTTTTGTGACAATGATTTCTTCTGATTCTTTTTCTATTTGTCTTATAATTCTTTAGTTTCCTTGGTTTGTTCATCAGCCTCTAATTATTTATTAGGTGTTCTTCAAGGTGCTGTTCCATAATTCTAGCTGAATATGCTGGACCATATTCTCTTGGTGATTTCATATATTCCCCAGGATTTAATTTTCATCTCTTGTGAATGAGTTCCAAATTGTCATCTTGATCTTCATGTTTGACTCAGTGCTTCATTAGCTGTCTGTCTATTCTATCTCCTTCTGCATATGAATGTAAAGGGGTTTTGGAAATGAATTTCTTCAAGCAGAAAAAGTCTTCAGTGACTAGCTATGAGGATCTGTGAGAAATTAAGTTCCAGATAATATTTTAAATTTCTGTCTTAAAAGGAACTGTGAGCTCTGAGCTGGGTGTGGCTGTGGGAACAGGAGCAGTGAGTTATAAATTCCACTGACCTGAGAGTTTTGGCCTGATCCTTCAGTTGTGGCAGCTGGTTGCAGCAGCAGCAGAAATGACAGAAGCACCTTCAATTTGAGTGATTGAGAAGATGGAATGGCAGCTGTAGTAAAAGTCTAAAGTCTGAGGAAGCTGAGCATTGAAATGCAACAGCTGCTTATAGAAGTCAGTATTTGAGCCCTGGAACTGAAGCTGGCTCTACTTTCTGTAGTCAGAATAGGATCATGGTTATTGACTTACCATATGTGGTTATCTTACTTTTCAGGTACCAGATGGATACTCCTTTTTTCCACCTGAGACACTAGATATTTGATCCAAAGTTTTACTGTCCTTTAAAGTTATGTTTATATCTTTTTCTTTTAATTAGCATAAAATACATTTTCACTAGATAAAAAAAATCTATCAATTGCTTGGGAGTTCTTATTATTAATAATAAGTTATTGCTTAAGAGTGAAAACAACTAGGGATAACTGAATATTGTTGGCACTAGTTTACACAGAGGAATAAAGAGGTCTTATCTTTCTGTCTAAAATGCAAGAGTTGTATCCAGAAGGGGACTCTAAGCAAAAAAAGAAAGAAAGAAATAAGAGATAATTTTATGGTTTTAATTTGTGAAAAAAATTTTAAATGAATTTTCTAAAAGTCAAACTAAACTAGGTCCAGGGTTTTTCCTTCCTTTGAAACTTTACTTGAAAAATGAGTCAGAGAATCATTTTGCTATATGTAGCAAAACTAGTTTGTGGGATTCATGGTTTCACTCAGTTCTTCTCTTCTTCCTCTCCCCATACATGCAGAGAGAGAGCTTTGTTTGTGGGTAAAGTCAAGAACAGTGACTAGAAAGTAGGAACTACCTGATAGAAGGGATAGAGTATGACTGAACCTGGGTGGCAACATTCACATTCCAAAGGTGGGGGCCAGAAGGACTGTATTTTTTTTCACTTTCGGCTTTGCCTACTTCCTCTATACTCAGATAACTACAAATGAGAATTTTGATTATGAATTTTTCCCCTTGAACTTTTGGTTCTATCTTTGCTTTGGGAAATTAGACAATGATTTGTTTACTACTTTTTTTTTGATTCTGTTAAGGCAGAATTTTCTAAATAATTGATGGATAGTTGTACAACAAAACTATCATTTCCAATACTTGCTTGCTTTGACCATCCATGAAACCAGTTCAGAGGCATTTAGCGGAATAGAGTCATCATTGCATCCCTACTATAAACCTATAGCAGTAGCTTTTAAAAATATATTATTTTCTAATTGCTCAATTTTTTTACATTTTTATATCAATAATATTAGTAATATTGGTTTAAAGCTTTTCCCCTCTACTTTATTTCTCCCTGATTTGGGCTTAAACCTGTATTTGTCATATATATGCATATGCATATATCTCACAATAATATTTCATTACAATCATTACACAGAATTTAGCCATTCCCTAATTGACAGGCATCCCTTTTATTTCTAATTCTTTGCCACAACAAAAAAGCTACTATAAATATTTTTGTACGAATAAGTCCTCTCTTCCCTCCTTTTTGGATGTTTTTGGGATGTAGATCTAACAGTGATATTGCTGAATC
This sequence comes from Antechinus flavipes, assembly GCF_016432865.1. Taxonomy (NCBI): domain Eukaryota; kingdom Metazoa; phylum Chordata; class Mammalia; order Dasyuromorphia; family Dasyuridae; genus Antechinus; species Antechinus flavipes. The sequence continues at coordinate 90,440,925 of NC_067399.1, forward strand.
AAAGTGTATGCACAGTTTGATTGCCTTTTAGGCATAGTTCCAAATTGCTCTCCAGAATGTTTGGATCAGTTCACAAGTCCACCAATGATGCATTAGTATATTTGTTTTAAAGAATGAATTTGATGATGTTCTTTTTTAATTTTTGGCAAGTTTATATAGAATAAAGATTAGTTGAAATTTAATTTTTTGGCAATAATAATAGCTAATATTTATATAGTGTGCTAAGATTTTGCAAAGTATTTATATATATATATTATCTCATTTGACCCTTTAAAAAGTTTTCTATTTTTTTAAGTTTAGAGTTTTAAATTCTATGCCTCCCCCTCTCTCTTTCCCCCCTCCCTCCTCCCCCCCCCCCGCCATGGTAAGCAATTAGATATAGATTATATATGTGCAAACATGTAAAACATTTCCATATTAGTCATCTTGTACAAGAAGAATAGAATAAAAGAAAGAGAAAGGAGAAGAAAAAAGTCTTTATTCAAAGACTTTCAGTCTGTATTCAAATAATATCAGTTCTTTTTTCCTAGAGACAGATAGTATGCTTCATCGTTACTCCTTTGGGATTGTCTTGGCTCGTTGTCTTTCTAAGAAATAGCTAAACCATTTACAATTCTTTAGGGTACAATATTGCTGTTATTATGTACAAAATTCTTCCGATTCTGTTCATTTCACTATAAAAATTTCCAGATTTTTCTGAAATCTGCCTGCTTGTCATTTCTCACAGCACAATATTATTCCATTACAATCATTATATAGCTTGTTTAGCCATTCCCTAACTGATGGGCATCCCTTTTTATTTTTAATTTTTTGCCACAACAAAAAAGCTGCTATAAATATTTTTGTACAAATAAGTCCTCCCTTCCCCCCCCCTCACCTTTTTTGGATGTTTTGGGGAATTTGGGGATATAGATCTAGCTGGTATTGCTGGAGCAAAGGGTGTGCATTGCCTTTTAGGCATAGTTCCAAATTGCTCTCCAGAATGTTTGGATCAGTTCACAAGTCCACCAAAGATGCATTAGTATATTTGTTTTAAAAAATGAATTTGGTGATGTCCTTTTTTATTTTTGGCAAGTTTATATAAAATAAGGATTAGTTGACATTAATTTTTTGATAATAATAATAATAGCTCATATTTATATAGTGCTCTAAGATTTTACAAAGTGCTTTATATACATTATCTCATTTGACCCTTTAAAAAACCTAATAAAGTAAATGCTATTATTTACTCTATTGGGAAAACTTCATTCAGCAAATGTTGGAGACAAGATTTTAATGCAATTTCTTTTTTGGGGGGGTATGTTTTTTATTGAAGTTTTTTATTTTCAAAACATATGCAAGGATAATTTTTCAACAATGACCTTTGCAAAACCTTGTGTTCCAATTTCTCCCACTTCCCCCCCTCCTCTACATGGCAAGTAATCCAATATATGTTAAACATGGTAAAAATATGTAAATCCAATATAAGCATAATATTTGTACAATTATCTAATGCAAGTTTTCTTGACTTCAGGGTTAGCATTCTTTTTTGTTAGGCTTTTTCTTCAGTGGTATATTTATGGCTTGTTCAATTTGCTTTCTGAAATTGGATTATTTGAAATGTTTATTTCCTGTATTGTTAATTTAGATATTTATATTTTTTGTTGATATTCCTCTATTTAGGTTCTCATTTTTGTTGGAATATTTTTATATTATCGTTTTGATAATTTTCATTGTTTTCTTTCCATTTGCTGTGAATTTTTTAATTTAGGAAATGTGATTTGCTCTTTTTTTTCTTTATCAAATTTGAAAAAAAAAATTTAAAGCATATATTTGTTGTATGGGGATTTTTTTGTTTTAACTTTTCTTTCTCTTTTGACTTTCAGAGTTTCTTTGTGCTTAAGTATTATTTTGTTAGTGTTCTAGTTTTACTAATTGTACGCTTGATTCATTAATTATCTTTTTTTCTCTTTTGCTCAAATATATATGCTCAAATATATAAATTTTACTTTAAAGACTTCTTTAACTGTATCCCATGAATTTTATATTACTTTAGTGTTAAAAGTCTCTTTATTTTTAAAAGTTTTATTGATGCCTTTTGTTTTCATATAATTCTCTTTATAGAAATATTTATTGTTTCTCTCATTCATTTTTTGACCAATTCATTGTTTAGGCTATCTTTATTTAGATCTGTGTCTTTCATAGGATCATAGGGTTAGAGTTGTAAGAGATTTTGGATGTCTAACATTCTCATTTTATAGGCGATTGAAACAGAAAGAGGTTAAGTGCTTTCTCTTAGGTCACACATTTACTAAGTGACAAAGTAAGATTTAAACCAAGGACCAAGGACCTTGACTTCAAATCCAAGAATTTTTCTATTGCATCCATAGTTCTTTTGTTGTTGATCTTTTAAATATATACATACATCATATGTGTGTATGTTTTAAATATATATATACATATAAGTTTGAAAAGGATATGTTTACTATTTCTGCCTTTTTACAGTTATGTTCTTTATGCACTAGCAAGTAATCACTATGTTAATACCAGTTGTCTGATGGTATCTCTGTATCTCTTCAGTTTACCATGTAGCCTGAGTAGTCCCATATCAGAATATTCATTTAGCTAAGATCAGGAAAGAATGAATAGCAAAAACTAAACATCCTAGAGGTACTAAGTGTTAAAAAAAAAATACATAGTAACTAGATGGGGAAAATCATCCAGTGCTTTCTCTTCCCAGCTCAAAGTAACTTTCCTTACTCAAATCCAATAAGCAAAGAAATTGAGACATGAGCAGGGTAGCACCTGTTGTAGGCATACTTAGTTCAGGCTTAGCAACTCCTGAGTCATTGTTCTGGCTCTTTATACAACTAGTTGATTTTTTTCATTACGTAGTATCAAACCCTGAGTCATTAATAACAGGAAATTGTCAAAATGAGAACACCTATGTATTCTTCAAGAGCTGATATTAGGCAGAGTATCAAGGAATACCTATCCCTGTATCCAAGACTAGCTTTTGAGTATTTCTGGTTCCAAGATGGAGAAGTAAGTAAAGATCCCTTTGAAGCCCTTCCAAAATCCCTTCGAAACAACTAGAAAATTACCTTGGAATTGTGAGGGATGTGGAAGACCCTTACCCAAAATGACTACTCAGAGATCATTCAGTAGAAGGCAGAAAAGTTGTTTATTGAAAACCTCCGGAGGATGAGCCATCCCTTGGAAAGATAAGAAAGAGAAAGCTCGTGGTAGGAGGGCTAAAGAAGTAGTAAAGATACACAGCTTTTATACAAGAAATTACATCATAAGTAAGAGAGCATTGAGAAGGGAAGGGGGAGGCATCTAATTGGTTGTTGCTATTTGGAGAGATTGGAATAGAAGGTTTCTGTTTCCCTGAAATCTCCTGATTTCTAGGAAACAGAAAACCAGGCCTTCAGGCTTAATCAAGCAGATAGTGGTCAAGCTAATAGACTAAATATCGATAAATGTCAAATACTGAAAAATGTCATCAGCTCAAGTAAAGTAAATATGTTTCTAACTGGCCAAGGCTCAAGTAAATATAAGCCTGCACATGTTATACAGGTCATAGGGGAAACACAGAAATAATGAAAATAAAATACAGAAAAAGAATTCATACATTCCTGTAAGTTCTTCACTTTATCTCTTTCTATTCCATACAGAATTGATCTAAGAGCAGAGAAGCAGTTTACCAGCAAAGTAGGAAAGATCATCTCACTGAGGGAGCAAAATAAGATCAAAGGGTATGGGGAGGAAGGGCAGCAGCAGCCAGTCTCACAGCAGGGGGCCTGCAGCAGGGGTCTAAATATGGAACAATCCAAGAGATCTCACCCTTCTACAAACCAGCAGCCCTCTAGTGAGCAGTACATGAAGTGAGGCAAACCCCCACCCAGTGCTTGACCCCATTGCTGACCAATAGTGAAGCCCTATCTTGTGGCTGGCTAATAGCAAGACTTTAGACCCCTAGGGACTGCCAGGAGAAAAATCCTGTTTCTATAGCAACCCAGAAATTGGGTCCCACCACTGGGACAGACCAGCAACAAAATCTCTCCTCCAGAGCATCCAAGAGAGGCCAATGATACGTCCCATGCCCCAGTATAAACAAGAAGGAAAGCCTACCCTCCAGAGGAAGCAAGAACCCTGAAGCTGTGAAAGCCAGCAGTAAGACCCAGAGCTCCAGCACTAAAAGCTTGGGACAATAAAGAACCAAAGCCCAACTCTCACATAAAGATACTAAGTAACAAAAAGGCAGAAAAGATGACAAAATAACAAACCAAAAAAGAGCTTAACTATACAAAGTTACTATGGTCCTAAGGGAGATCAAGATATGAACCTAGAAGAATACAATAGTGTCAAAATGGCTACATGTGAAGCCTCAAAGAAAAATGTATTTTGTTCTCCAGCCCAAATGAAATTTCTAGAAGAGCTTAGAAAGGATTTTAAAAATCAATTTAGAGAAGTAGAAGAAAAATTGGAAAAAGAAATGAGAGTAATGCAAGAGAACCATGGGGAAAAGATTTACAAAAATTTACCAACAAAATAACTTCCTAAAAGTAGAATTGGCCAAATGGAAAAGGAAGAATAAAAGAATAAAAAAAAAATTTGCTCAAGAAAATAATTCTTTAAAAATTAGAATTGAACAAGTGGAAACTAATGACTATATGAGACATCAAGACAGTATAAAACAATCAAAAAATCAAAAAGATATAGAAGGAATTGAAATTTTTCATTGGAAAAACAACTGATCCAAAAAATAGATTCAAGAGAGAGAATATAAAAATTATTGGACTACCTGCAAGCCATCATAAAAAGAAAAAGCCTAGACAACATCTTTCAAGAAAAACACAAATATACATACACATGCTATATACATATTTAAGATGTGTGTGTATGTATATAAATCAGAAAGCAAAACTGAAATTAAAAGAATCCACCAATTACTGCCTAAAAGAGATCCCAAAATGAAAACTCCCAGGAACATCATAGTCAAATTCCAGCACACACAAAAAGTATTGTAAGCAATCCCTCTCTCCTAAAAACCCCCCACCATATTGTGGAGTTACAGTCAGAATTACACAGGATTTGACAGAAAGAATTGGAAGACTTGGAATATGATATACCAAAAGGCATAGGACCAAAAAATCACCTACTCTGAAAAACTGAATATAATCTTTTAGTGAGGAAAACTGGACATTTGACAAAAAAAGAGGATTTTCAGGCATTTCTAATTAAAAGACCAGAGCTGAATAAAAAAAACTGACCTCCCAAATATAAGATTCAAAGGAAACATTAAAAAGGTAAAAAAAAAAAAAAAAAGAAACAAAGAGAAAACAAGACATTCAATAAGGTTAAACTGTTTATATTTCTATTTGACAAAATACTATTTGTAAATCCTAACAATTTTATTGACATAAGAGCAATTAGAAGTAATGTGTAGACAAAGGGGTGGATGTAAGGTTATTTTGATGGGACAGTACCCCTTCCTCCCCAATAAAGAAGTGAGAAAGAAAACTGCACTGGAAGAATAAGGAGGCAGATTGGATGGGGTAAATTATTTCACATAAAAGAGACATGAAAATGCTATTATAGTGGAAGGGAAGATTTGACTAGGTGGAAATAGCAAGTAAAGTTTAAACCTTATCCTCCTTGACTCAAAGGGAGAATAACATACATACTCAGTTACATAACCATATAAAAATATAAGGATATAGATATACAAGTTTATCTCACCATATAAAGAAGTAAAAAGGGGGTAAAAAGGGTACTTTAGCAGAATCTCTTATACTACAGCTGAAGTTAACAAAGCAGGGGTAGCAGTCATGATCACAGACAAAGCAAAAGCTAAAATAGAGATAATTAAAAGAAGGAAAGAAGGAAACATATCTTTTTTTTTTTTTTTTTTGGCAAGACAATTGGGGATAAGTAACTTACTTGTCCAGGATCACACAGCTTCTAAATATTAAATGAATGAGGCCACATTTGAACTCAGGTCCTTCTGATATCAAGGCTGATGCTCCCAGGGGTCCTCAAACTTTTAAAATAGGGGGCCAGTTCACTGTCCCTCAGACTATTGGAGGGCCAGACTATAGTAAAAACAAAAATTTTGTTTTGTGGGCCTTTAAATAAAGAAACTTCATAGCCCTGGGTGAAGGGGATAAACATTCTCAGCTGCCCCATCTGGCCCGCGGATCGTATACTTTGAGGACCCTTGCCTGAATGCCACTGTAACATCTAGCTACCTCATGGAACTATGTCTTGTTGAAAGGTTAAACATTTAAGTCTTATAAATACTAAACAAACATGTACCAAATGATATACCATCCGCATTTTGGAAGAAGTTGAATGAATTACAGGAGGAAATAGATAATAAAACTATACTAGTGAGGAATCTCAATTTTCCCCTCACAGACCTAAATAAATCTAACCAAAAAATAAATAAAGAATAACTTACAGAGGTGAATAAAATTCTGGAAAAAATAGATATTATAGATCTCTGGAGAAAATTGAATGGAAATGGAAAGGAATGTGAATTTTTTTCCTGGCAGTATATTGCACCTATCCAAAAATTGATTATATTCAAGGATATTAAAAATCTTACAATCAAATGCAGAAAAGCAGAAATAATAAGCACATCCTTTTAAGATCACAATGCAAGAAAAATTACATCCAATAATTGATAATGGAGAGATTAAAAATAAATTGGAAATTAAATAATATAATCCTAAAAACAAGTGGATCAAAGAACAAATCATAGAAGGAATCAATAATTTCATTAAAGAAAATGATGATGATAAAACAACATATCAAAATTTATGGAATGTAACTGGACAGGTACTTAGAAGAAAAGTTATATCTCTCATTGCTTATAGCAATAAAATAGAAGAAAATCAGACCAATGAATTGAATATGCTACTAAAAAAAATCAGGAAAAGAACAATTTAAAAAACTCAATTAAATACAAAATTGGACATCCTAAAAATGAAAGAAGAGATTAATAAAATTGAAAGAAAACCATTTAAACCAATAAAACTAGAATCTGGTTTCAATGAAAAAAAAATAAAATAGATTAAAAATTGATTACTTTGATTTAAAAAAAGAAAAGAAGAAAACAAAATTACTAATATCAAAAATAAAAGGGGGGAACTCACCACCAATGAAGAGGAAATTAAGACAACTGATAGAAGCTATTTTGCAAAATTATATGTGAATGAATTTGAAAATCTAAATGATATGAATATCCACAAAATATTAATTACCCATATTAACAAAGAAGAAATAAAATACATATATAATCCAATCTTAGAAAAAGAAATTGATCTAGCCATAAATTAACTTCCTAAGAAAAATTTCCCAAAACAGATGGATTCACAAGTGAATTCTACCAAACAATTTGGAAAAATAGGCAAAGGAGTCTTACCAGATTCTTTTCACATCATAAACTGGTACTGATACCAAAACCAAGAAGAATCAAAACAGAGGGGGGAAAAAACTATAGCCTGATTTTCCTAATAAATATATAAGAAAAATTTTAGATAAAATATTAGCAAAGAGATTATAGCAATATAGTATAAGGATCATATCTATGACTTGTGACCTCTGACCAGGTGGGAATTATACTAGGAATGCAGGACTGGTTTAATATTCAGAAAACTATCAGCATAATTGACCATATCAATAACAAAACTAACAGAAATCAAATAATTATCTATTATCATGATAATAGATGAAGAAAAAATATCCGACAAAATGCAGCATCCATTCCTTTTAAAAACACTAGAAAGAATAGAAATAAATGGAGTTTTTCCTAAAATCATAAAACACTATCTATATAAAATCATCAGCAGGCATTTTATGTAATGCAGATAAACTATAAGCTTTCCCAACACAATCAGAGCAAATCAAAAATGTCCATTATCATTTCTATTATTTAATAATGTACTAAAAATATTAGCTATAACAATAAGAAAAGAAAAAGGAATTAAATGAATTAAAATAGGCAATGAAGAAACAAAACTATCAGTTCTGCAGATGATATGATATTATGCTCAAAAATGAACTAAAAACTATTTAAAATTATTAACAATGTTAAGAAGGTTGCAACAAATAAATCCACATAAATCATCAGCATTTTTACATATTATCAAGTCCAAAAACAAGAGATAGAAAAAGAAATTCTGTTTAAAACAACTACAAAACAATATAAAATACTTGGTTATCTACCAGCCAAAACATACCCAGAAACACATGAACAATATATAACACTTTTCACAAAAATAAAGTCAGAAACAACTGGAAAAATATCAATTGCACATGGGTAGGCTGAGCTAATATAATAAAAGTGACAATTCTCTCTAAATTAATCTATTTATTACCATATCAAACTGTCAAAAATTATTTTTGAGAGCTGGAAAAAATAATAACAAAATTCTTCTGGAAGGATAAAAGCTCCAGGATATTTAGGGAATCAATGAAAAGGTGCAAAAGAAATAGTTTATATATACAAAATCTCACACTGTATTATAAAGCAGTAATTATCAAAATAATGCAGTATGGGCCAAGAAATAGAGTGGTAGATTAGTGGAATAGATTAGCTATAAACTACATTATGATAAAAGACCATAGTAGTCTAGTATATGATAAACTCAAAGAGCAAATATTTTGGAACAAAAACTCATATGAAAAAATTGCTGGATAAAGTGAAAAAAATATTTTAGAAACCAGGTATAGATCAACATCTCAAACTATATACCACATAAGGTCAAAACTAGTACATGATTTAGGCATAATAAATAATGCCATAAACAAATTAAGAGAGCTTGAAATAATTTGTCAGATTTATGAATAAGAGAAGAATTTGGGAACAAAGAAGATATAGAAAGCATTATAAAATATAAAATAGATAATTTTGATTACATAAAATTAACAAGTTTTTGCTCAAAGTCAATGCAACCAAAATTATAAGGAAAACAAAAAACTGGGGCAGAATGATTTTGTAGCAAGTATGTCTTATAAAAGCCTCATTTCTCAAAAGTGTAGAGAAGTGAGTCACATTTATAAAAATATAAGTCATTCCCCAATTGATAAAAGGTCAAAGATATGAACAGGCAATTTTCAGACAAAGAAATAAAAATTATCTGTAATCATATAAAAATGTTCTAAATCATAGTTAATTGGAGAAATCAAAATTAAAACCACTCTGAGGTACCTCATACCGATCAGATTAATTAATATAACAAAAAAAAAAAAGAAAGAAAATGATAAATATTGGAGATGTGGGAAAATTGGAATACAAATGTATTGGTGGAGTTGTAAACTGATTTTATCATTCTAGAGAGAAATTCAGAACTATGCCCAAAGGGCTATAAAACTATGCATATCTTTTGATCCAACAATACTATTACTTGGTCTGCATCTCAAAGAGATTATAAAAAAAGGGAAAGGACTTACATATGCAAGAATATTTATAGCACCTCTTTTTGTGGCAATTAAGAATTAGAAATTGAGGCAATGCCAATCAATTGGGGGCTGAATAAGTTTGGAAAATGAATGTAATGCACTACTATTGGGCATTAAGAAATAATGAACAAGTAGATTTCAGAAAAACCTGGAAAGACTTGTGCAAATTAATGCAAAATTAAATAAGCAAAATTAGTAAAACACTACATAGTACCAGCAATATTGTGCGATGATCATTAGTCAATGACTCAGCTCTTCTCAACAACACAATGATTCAAGACAAGTACAAAGGATTCATGATGAACCATACTATTTGCCTCTAGAGAAAGAAGCGATATTGATTGAATACAGACTGAAGCAAGCGATTTATTTTCTTTCTTTCATTTTTTTCTTTTATTTGAATCTTCATGCACAAAATGACTAAAATGGAAATGTTTTAGATAACTGCATATATGTGTAACCTACATCTAATTGATTATCAGTGAGTAGGGAGAGAAGACAAGCAGGGAGGGATAAAATTTTGAATTCAAAACTTTAAATAAAAATGTTTCTAAAAATTTTTGAGGTAACTGGTCTTTTTTCATAAGCAAGCCCCATCTAAGCCATATTTGCTTATGCAGAATTCTTTCCTCCCCCATCTTTTGGTTTTCTTTGCTCTTTTATTCCATTTGGAACATTCCTTGCTGACTTGAGGTGATTAAGGGCTGCCTACTCAGTCCACCATCTTGCTTAATGTCTACAGGCTCATCTGTCTATTTTTTTTAAGAGTAGTGCGCTCAGCTTTATCCTATGTGTCTTCTACATAGATATCTTGGTTTGTCTGGGGAAGGACACAATGAAATGTTAGTGTGAAGAAATGTGATACCAGACAAAAAAAGAGACTATCAGATTTAATACCCATGCAGATTTCCTTCTTTTTATAATCTTGCTTATTTCTGAATCTACTATGGCAAAAGGGGACATGGGTTCACAAATAGGAATGAAAAGATGGAGAGTACTAAGTTTGTTGCAGAATCACCAAGACATCTTGTCCTTTTATGGGTGGAAATCTCATAATTCCCTTTTAGAAATAAGGGTATTAAAGAGGTCAATTAAGGCACTGACTTAAATATACTAAAACTTACCCCAGACTAGATGCTGTTTCCTTTTTCTGATCTAAATATTTGATTTTATTAGTGTATAAAATCCCAGGATGGAAACTCTTTCTACTGATACTTATCTTTTGGTTGTAGGCCTATATGATCCATCCATCCCTGAAGCCTCCTTGTTGTATAATTGTTGTTGTTTGAGATTAGGATTCCCTATCTCATACAGGCTAAAATACAGTGGTCACCCTGATGCTGTTTGAGTTGTCTAGATTAATGACTATGAGAGATGTTAAGAATTCCCTTTAAATCAGCCGCAGGTTTTAGGAGTGAAAGAATTCACTCATTCCCGATTTTTAGTTGCAAAATTAAAGTTTATTGTTAGATAGAAATCAATTTACAAAAAGACTGATTTCTATAGTGGCAGATCTATGGAAAATGGAGTTTTGTACTGAGAATGTAGTTCTTAGTGGACAGAAAGACCTGGCAGCTAAGTGAGCTACGGAGATCTGTCTGCAAAAGACCTTCATTGAAGGAAGCTATTATATTGGGTCTTAGTGGAGGTGGGGACAGCCCAAGAACATCAGACTCAGTGGGGACTGGGACAGCCCAAGCAGGCCATTCCCACTGGGGGATAATGGGTGGAGTTCCAAGTTGACTCAACAACAAGCTGGGTTTCAGCTTGAGCTGGAATTTGAATAGAATTGAATGAGTTTCTTTAATTCAATAGGGTTAGAATTCTTTTGCTCAGGATTAAACCAACCCCACCTAGATAACAGAATGAAACTGTTTGTCCTGTTTCCCTTGGGTGGGGTCCCTCACTGAGTCAGAGTTGAAGATTTTCTCCTTCAAGGAGTTTTAGAGTTTTGGGGTCCCTTCTTCAACCCCATAGCTCAGTCTCACTAATGATCAGCATGGGTGTTTTAATATGCACTCCATCTCTGACCTGGGTTGGCTCACAGCTACCCACCAGGATACCAATTTAAGAGTAGACAACTGAGCCCTTACCAGCTCAGAACTCTTAAATTGAGTTATCCAACAATCTCAGTTTCCCTGGAAACAGAAATTACAAGTATATACCCCATGCCTGGATCACTGGCACCTTCATTTTAAAGAAAATGACCAGGGCAGCCATGCTCACCCAAACTTCTTTCTCTAGCAATCCCCAACTTAATAAATGCTTCTGTATTTGATTTGATTTTAAGGGCAGCACTCTACCTATACTCTACCTATACAGCCTAGGGAAAATCCAAGAAGCATTTGAAAAAAACATTACATTTGAAATTAGAGCTTCTGGGTTTCAGTCCTTCTCCTGCCACTTATTACTTGTATGGCCTTAAATGAGTTACTACTGTCTTCTGTGGGTCTCAATTGCTCCTTTAGTCAAATAAAGGGATTTCAGAGGTTTTTGATCTGGGGTGTGTGAGTTTAAAAATATTTTGTTAATTGTATTTCAGTGGTGAGTTTTCCTTGTAATCCTGTATATTTGGGGCATTAAAAACATTGTTCCAAGAAATCTATAGGTCTTTTCAGATTATTCCACAGGGATTTATGACCCCATAAAACTTAAAAATCCCTGGAATGGTTGATCTCTAGTGTCAACTCATGATAAGTATCCATCATATAAAATCTGTACTAAGTTTAGTGGTGGGATTTATGCATACAACAGATATACTATGAGTATAGAGAAGAGTGGGGGAAACTGTATTTAAGTTTGATCAGTTTACTTTCCTATCTGAGATCATATTTTTACAGGGTCAGTATCCCTTCTAGTCAGTAATCAGTCATCTCAGTTCTTGATCAAATTACCCTGTCACAAACACATCTCCAGCTACCAATGGTTTTCAGAGGGCTTTCTTAGGCCTTATGTGTGATTCTGTCTGTGATGCTCTACAGATGAAACTGAAAGGAATCCACCTTCTTCCTCTCCATACTCCCCACCCCCCATCCCGAGGGCTCTAGTCAAAAATTGGCATTATTTTACCTCAAGTCATTTGTCTTTCCAAAGAAATGATACTCCCATCTTGGGTCCTTGCATATTTCCTTCATGTGTAAGTGACTTCAGCAATCACCTCTACATATATACTGCCCTCCAACCCTGCCCCCTCCAGCTACTTTGTTGGACCATGAGAAATCTGTCTCATTGAAAAGCATGAGCCTGAGGTGACTGTCCTATGAGATCCAGATGCTGAAACACCTGGAGATTTTTAAAAAGTGAAGACTAACACTCTGATGTTTCAGAACAACTATTTCCATTCATTAAATCGTAATTCAATTCCTCCTTAGTGACTGTGCCTTGAACAAATGGACTTTAGGGGAGATGAATCATCCTTTTGCTTGTATTGTGAAGGTCTTGGTTATTGACAGGTGACTAGAGAGAGTCAGGATGGTTTCAGGCAAAAGCTGAATAAATTGGATTAGGTAATGACTTTCAGGAGATTTTGTTTATTTGTTTCTTTTATCAACATAAAAGATTATAAAAGCAGTGTGGAAATGCTCTAAATTGCAAATCTGAGTAAGGAAACCTATGATTCATTATTTTCAGGATCTACTAGACATAGGGAGCAGGCCAGCCAAAGAATATATTAACCTTTTCTTTCAAAATGAACTTTGGTAGCTTTGTATCCAATTAGCCTGGCAGAGTTTGGATAAGGATTATTTGATACAAACAATGACTATAATAATGTAAATGGGAAATAGCAGCTCTAAAAGTTGAAACTAAATATATGAAATGATTGTCACCATGCTTGATGTGAAAGGAGATAGTTGAAAATTGAGTTCTTTTCCTTCTCTGCAGAGGCAGGAGACCCCGAGTATGAAACACTATATAATTCAAGACTTAGTTGATGGCTTTATTAGTGTTCCTGAACTCTTTTTTTTTTCTTCCTTTCTTTTTCTTTGTTATAAGAGATGTGAGAGAAGTAGAGAGGAATATTTTAGGAAAATAGAGATGATGTAAAAAATTATATAAATTAACTGGATGGTAAAATGGATAGAGAATGGACTTTGAGATGAAAAGACCTAAGTTAAAAACCTTTGCCACTTACTGCCATACTTATTGTGTGACCTTGGGCAAACCACATCAAATAGGAATAATAAGGATAATTACCTCACAGGGTTGTTGTGAAGATCAGATGAGATAACATATGTAAAGTACTATGTCAATATTAAATATTATTATTAATAAACTATAAATTAAATAAAAATGATCATAGGGAATTGAAGATGCCCCAAAGGCTGAACTTTCTAAAATAAAACATTCCTAAGGTGAGTTCACATAGGAAAGGAACCTTTTGCCTTTATTTAAAGTCCATAGAGAAGTCTGTGTTCTCTGACCTCCCAGATTCCTTATTGTTAATACTATCCAATCACTGTCCACACACTGAGCAAATACTATTTTTTCTTGTATAAAAATGAAATTTATAAGAAAAGAATGTCAATATTTTAATTAGAAATAATAAAAGGTAATAAAACAGTGTACTTATCATGATAATTCAACTTGGGAAACCCTAAATACTTTCCACTTGCAAGGCATTGTACTAGTTGCTAGTAAAGAGGATACATTTTATTGGAAAGAAACAGAATGGGCTGAACTTTAAACACAGGATATATACAAAGCAATTTCCAACAGAAGTTCTCTAGTTTAATTAAAAATTTACCTTATTCATGCTTAAATAGTACTTCCATAGAGCACACTGGAAGTAGATTGGAAGGAGGACATGAAAGGAATGGAGCTGACAGAAAGGTAAATGATCAGGAGAGGGATCAGTTAGTGGAGTCCTGATGTTTGACTAATAGAAGGGTGAACCATGCTGAGTATACTCACCTTCCAATTCTTAGCTAGATGAGCTCTGCATTGGACTCATTGAACTGCTGAGTAGGCTATTTTCTCTATGCAGGAGAGGGTCTTCAGGAAGACTTTGAGTCCTAGACTGATGACTGGTACATAAGGCAAGGGAAACAAGAGCAGATAGTTGGTCTTGATTGGTGGTTATGGACCATCATAATAAGTCTACAAGTTGATTGAAAATAATTTTCTACCAGCCCTGAAGTCAGGAGGACCTGAGTTCAAATCTGGCCTCAGACACTTAACATTTCCCAGCTGTGTGACCCTAGGCAAGACATTTAACCCCAATTGCCTCAGCAAAAAACAAATAAATAAATAAAAATAACAATAATTTTCTTCAAGGTCCCCAAATGTAGCTCAATTTGTTTCATTCAATGTTAATTTTAAAACAATTAAATATTTGTTTTATTTGCCCTACTCTAATGCATTTTCATGATATGGATAAGACTCAATGTTCATGAAGGCAGAAAGAAAAGCTAACTGGAAAGACTTTGGCTACAGCACAGAATCAACCCTTGTAGGATAAAGTAAAGGAGAGAATGAACTAAAACTAAATAAAACTTTTGAATGAATACCCTCTGTAACTCCCATCAGGAAATTCCAAAGATATGGTTCTCACAGTGATGGGAACATACTAACCAGTTGGACAGTTCACTATATGGCTTACAACACTGTTTCCCTATGTCACAAGGGTGCCTTCAGGCTCCCAGAGTAATATTAGATTGCACACATGCTGCTCACTGGATTAGCTGCTAGATTTGCAAATGTATAGTTTACAATGTGGTAAAAGCATTGTGGGGGTGGGGTGGGGAAAATGGGGCTCTGAGAGGCTTAACTGACAGATTGTCTATTTGGGGTTGGGGGCTGAGTGGTTACCATTTGAAGTTCTCAGCTGTATTAATGTGGCTTGGGTATCTTCTGTGCACTCATACCATAAAAATGAATCCAAAAAGTGATTTTCTCGGGGGGGCCTTCAAATAGAACCCAATTTGTTTCTCTGGATAAGGCCTCTGGTGTTTCTGAGGTCAAATAAATTTTTAGAGGTTGAAGCTGGAACTTTATTAGAAGTGGTTTCTTATTAAATGAAGAGTTTTGTACTCAAGGTGTGAGGCCTCTTCACCCAGGGTTAGCTAAATATCAAATCACTATGGCTGGAGTATTTAGAGGAGGCTAAAAACCTGGAACCCAATGTTACTGTGCTACCTGGATAGCCTAGGACAATTATCCCATCTCCTTTGACTATCCAGAGGGATAATATGGCCAGGGAGGCTTTATGGCCTAAGAGATAAGAGATCTGGCTTTGGAGGAAGTCCATAAGTTTAGGCCACTTTTTTTCAATGTTCCAACATGAGTTCTAGAGCAGAGATATCACATTCTTTGTCTCCTTCAGCCCACAACGTCCCTCAGTTGGTGTGAAGCAGATTCAAATATAATTGGTAAATCTTTAACAAAAATAAATAAAAATACAATAAATCATAGATGATGTTAATTTGTGATTTCCTAAATGGATATGATGAGCCCCTGAGTAACTGGGTGGGGTTGACAGAGAGAACCTGATAAAATTACTCCCTGAGGCAAGCAGGAAAGGACACAGTTGGGGATCTGTTTAATCTTATAGTCTCACTCTCTGTGGGTTTTGCAGTCAGCCCCACTTCGCTAATGTTCAATCAGTAATCTGAGTTATATCAAACTCTTGAGGTTAAATTTCCCCCTTAAATCTGTCCATGGCTCATGTCATCTTTGCTGAATCCCTTTTGGGATTATAGTTTACCATGGCACTCTACCTTATTGTGTCTTACCCTCCTCCCCCCCATGTCTCTAGGTATCTCTCCTCTTATTCCCCCCAACATACTTCATACTCTAATCTCAGAAGGTGTTTCTCCTAGTTAATTGTAAGTTCTGCTAGGGAGCTTGTTTTTTCCATAATTAATTGTGTAAAGCCCTTTCCTTGCTAACTTCCCACTCTATTTCATATTTACCATTCCTGCTGTTTATTATATCTCTTCATTTAGTCTCTAACCTCTTCTCCTAAATAAACATATCTTTTGCCAAAGAGAATGGCCATTGTACCGAACTCCAACATTTGGTGCTTTATCATTTGGAACTCTCCTAAATCATATCAAATAAGTGACCCTCAAAGATCCTTGGGTATTGACAACAACAAGGTTATACCATAATCAGTTCTGATGGACATGGCTCTCTTCAACAGTGAGATGATTCAAACCAGTTCTGAAGGTTTAGTGAAGAAGAGAGCCATCTACACGCAGAGGACTGTGAGAACTGAGTGTGGATCACAACATAGCATTTTCACTCTTTTTGTTATTGTTTGCTTGCATTTTATTTTGTTTTTCTTTCTTTTTTTTCTGTTTTGATTTGATTTTTCTTGTGTGGCAAGATAATTGTATAAATTGCATACATTAAAAAAAAAAAAAAGATCCTTGCGTATAATTCAGTAGCCTTGTTTCCTTTTCCAATATCCTATCTTTTATAGGAAGTCTTTCCCAACCCCTCTTAATTCTAGTGTCTTTCCTCTGTCAATTATTCCCTATTTATCCTATATGTAGCTTGCTTTGTATATGTCTGCTTGCATGTTATCTTCTGCTAAGAGACTGTAAGCTCCTTGGGAGTTGGGATTGTAAATGTTTATTGACTGGTTTGCATGAATAAATGAGTTGGATACTACTTTTCTAGAATATTTTCAGCTATTTTGTCTTTAGAACCCAGAGACAAAGCTTGCCTTTGGCATTTTCTATTTTCTTTCTCTGTTACTGCCCCTATTTCTTTTCAAGAACTCCACCCCACTCCAGTTGCCCAGTAGACCTAATTGTATCCTTACCTGTCCAGTGGCTCCCCCCAAGTTTGTCCTCACCAGGTGCTCTTTTAGGCTGAATTTCTGTCTCCTCATCTATCCAAACCAAATGAATCTATGTTAAAGATGAACAACTGTTAATGGAGCATGACATCATAGAGTCAGAGCTAGAAGAAACAGCAGAGATCATCTAATTCAAATCCTGTATTTGAAATATGAGGAAATTGGAATCTTAAGTGACTTGTTCATAGGTAGTAAGTGACAGATCTAGAAGAGAAACCAGATCCTTATACTCAAAATCCAGTGCTCTTTCCTTGACATGATGAAGCCTCTTTACATGTGTCTGTCTTTTCAAGATCTGCTTCTAGTAGGAACAATCTCTTAACCCAAAGGCATGAATCTTTAAAGGTGAGATTTCAGACACCAAAAAAATAACTTTGGGAATATGGAATTTTCCCCCTCAGAATGCAGAAAATCTTCCCTATCCCTTCTGAAATCACATCTTTGAGGCACACTTATTTTTTATTGTATTATGTATTAAAATACAATTTTATGTATTAGAAATACAATTCACAATTCTTAAGTTTCCAAAGCATTTTACTCATAACAATAGCATGAGGCAAATAATAAATACATTATCATTCCTACTTTAGAGAGAAAAAAATTGAAACAGAGCAAGACTAGGTTATTTGATCATGGTTCCACAGATAGTAAGATGCAGGGTTACAAATTAGAAGCTAAATCTTTGTTCTCCAATTCTTCCTTCCTCAACCTCTGACCATTAACTGGAGACCAGAACCAGTCTGACAAGTAGATGTGTAAACAGTTAATATGGGTGCAGTGGGAACAACACTGAATTTGAAATCACAGACCCAGATTTGAATCCTAGCCCTTCCACTTACTGCATTTGAGACAAGAAAAGTCATGTGCGATCTTTGGGCTTCAGTTTTCTCATCTGTGAAATAAGAGCATTTGGCTTCATTACTTATCAGTTCCCTTCCAACTGCAGAGCTATGATCCACTGGAACAGGTTTTTCTTTCTGCAGTGTGGCATGAGGAGCATTGTTCTATCAGTGTGGTAGTATCCTGATCCTATACTGGGCCGATCAATGAAGATGACAGAGTTGATTTTTTTTTCCTCCCTTTTCATTCACCCCATCCTCATGTTTATCCAGTTAATCCTTCCCATTCACTCTTCATCTCCTATCCTCCTGTGTAATTTTCTTTTTAGCTGTGCCTTTGGTTTTTCCCTTTTGGAAAAGTGGTTTTCTTTTCAAACCAGCCTTGGGAAAACACTAGTCCAAGGTCTTACTGTATGAATCCTTGTTCATCATCATAGCCTCTGCCTGGCAATACCTCATTGGTCTAGAAAGATTTGAACCTAAACTTCTTTCTCTTCTCTGAGAAGTTATAAAAAATGTGAATCAATAATTCACTTTTTATAGCTTGAAGTCCAAGCCAGAGAATTATTTTTGGCAAAATAGATACCACAGTCATCAAAATCTATTTCTCTCTCTACTTTAGTATGTTCCTTTCCTTCCTTTCTGATACATTTGAGTAATGAAACAAATTTATCAGAAATGTAATGGTTAACCACATTTTTAATACTTAAAAGGCAAAAGTAAACAGAAAGTAAATTCTCAAGAGGAAGGAAAAAACTAGACATTTATTAAGTGCCTACTACATGCCAGTAATAATAGCTAATATTTATGTCATTTTATATTTGCTTATTATGCTGCTGCTTTATAATTATTCTTGCATTTGATGTTCACGACAGCCATGCAATAATTGCTATTGTTATTCCCATTTTAGAAAACAAAAGACTGAGGCAGATGTCATGACTTGTTCCAAATCATAGAACTAGTAAGTTAGTTTCTGAGGCCATATTTGAACTCAGGTCTTCCTGACTGTAAGCTCTTCATTGCAATCACTGTACCACCTATCTGCCTATGGAGACAGAGAAACAGGATCACAGAAATATCTTGCCTAGTATGCCTCCTAGTGTGGGAGGGAAAGGGGAAGGAGAGGGGTGATCCTTCATCAACTTTGCTCTCAGAAGTCTAAACAGTTCCAGCAAATAGGACATCTGATTTGTGTGCATGGTTGGATCACACAGCCATGTCCCCTGGTTCAGTGCTGAGGGTTTCACAGTGGGCACTTTCTCCATAATTCTCCAGGGAAGTCCTATGGGTTTCCAACATAGCTGCTGTTTGAAATCATAACTCTCTCTCCTCCCAGCTAGTGCCATCCTCCAGTCATGATATGCACTTTTTGTAATTTCCATTCTCTACCTTTCATAGTATAAGAGGTGCTAGCCTATCTATCACAAAATGAGAGTTGCTTTCTTGAGGGATTGAGATAGAGTCACTGGGCTATTTCTTTCCCACTGGGCTATTTCTTTCCTGATTCTCAATTGTCCATCTCTAACATCCATTTCTCCAAAAGCTGTTACACTGATAAGACACTACCTACCCCATCCTCCAAAAAATTTCTTCCATAGCAGCCTGTCTGCTGAGATGTCTAAACCATATCATTAAGGTTATTATTTGGCCTTCTAAGGATTTGTTAATCTTTTAGTTTTTCCTATTAATATGGCCACACTACTGGGAAAGAGCAACTAAGAACTTTTTATTAGCTCATACATTAGAAAATATTATTTAACAACTAGTTCAGATCAAGAGAGGGACCTAAAGGTAAAGGTAGAGGTGAACTTGAGAAATCAAGGGGAAGGGGAAGATGAAAGAGGCACTAGGAGGATATCAAAGCACCATATCATTGGACCCACAATTTTGTAGAGATTGGGTCAGTTAATTGATGCCTGTGTAGCCTTCCATAATGGGCAAATCAGAGAATTACAGAATCAGAAAGACCTCCGAGATCCCTTCTATGAGTTCCCTAGCTTGGTACATGCTAATTAATGCCTCATCCCCACTACATCCAGTCCCTGCTTGAAGACTTTCAATGAGGAGAACCACTAGCCCCCCGAGTCGGCCCATTCCATTTTTGGCCAACTTTAAATGTTAAAAAGGTTTTCCTTGTACCAATCCAACATTTGACTCTGAAGCTTCCAACTATTACGCCTACTCCTGCTCTCTAGAGCCAAACAGAGAAAGCCTAATCCCAATTTAAAATGCCAGATCTTAAAAGACTTGAAGAGAGTTGTTTTGTAGGAATAAAACTTTCAGCCTCTCCCATACTGTCCCCAGTATAATCTGTACTAAGTTGAACATCCCAAGTTCTTCTTATTGATTTTCATATGCCAATTCTTAATGTCTGTCACCATCCTGGTCACCGTACTTTGAATGTTTTTCACTTTATCATTGTTCCTAGTAAAAAGTAATACCCAGGACTGAACACAATACTCCAGAGGAGGGTCTGACCAGAATGTACATGAGGATAACTCCTTGGAAGTAAAGAGGCTGCATCATCACAGCCATTGACTCAAGTATTTTGGCTCAGAATATTTTTTTCGGCACCCCATATATAGCAACAAAAATCTCATGATCAGCCAAATGCTTGAAAGCTGCTGCTAAATATGCACCTAGTCTTGGTAGTTTGGCAGTTCTGTGTTTGTAATCTTTATTTCCTCATATGCACATTGGGTATAGTACAAGCAATATCAAAGGCAGCCTCCAATTCAGCCATTTTAGGATTTTTAAAGTACTTCAGGATTTGAATCTCCATCTATCTTAGACTAACAAGCTACAAAGAGAAACGAACTTGAGATCCCAATTGATTATATAAGCTGCTCCAGTAAATAGGTTTACTAGAAGGGAAGAAGAAAGACATGATAGGCAAAATAATAATAATGACAATAATAATTACTAATATTTCTATAGTGTCTACTATGTGTTAAGTACTTGCAATTATTATCCCATTTGATTCTCACAACAATTTGGGAGGAGGATGTTAAAAGCCAATACTACCGTCATTATACATATGAGGAAACTGAGGCAGAGATAAAGTAACTTGCTCATGGTCACACAGCTACAATTTAGGCTAGATTTGAACTGTGATCTTCCTGATTCTAGGTCTAGTCCTCTCACCACACCACTTCACCTTAAAGTTATCTTATATGTTTTCTTTCTCAAATATAATCTCCTCTCCATGTAGCTGTAAATTTAGGGGAATCTCCAGACATCAAGAAAATATGGGCTCTCTTCTTTGAGGTGGATTCTCTCAAGCCATGCTCCTGCAGTTGGATAAGTCCCAACTAAAATCCCATTTTCTACAGGAAGCCTTTCCAACCCCACTCCCCTCAATTCCAGTGCTGTCTCTCTGCTAATTATTTCCTATTTGGTGTTTAAGCTGGTATGTAATCTGGTATTTGTTTGCTTGTTGCTGCCCCCTCCCATTAAATTATAAGCTCCTTGAAGATAGGGACTATCTTTTGCTTCTTCTTATATTTTCAGCACTTAACACAGTGCCTAGCACATTAATTGATTGATTATTCTACAAGCTAAACCACTGCTCTTAGTTTTCCTGATCACAATTCATCTCTACAACACTGATGGGCTTTCCTTGGCAGTTTCCATTTGTAGAGGAATGTTGTAGGATGGGGAAAGCATTAAGGTGGCTTCTTCCCTGTTTCTCTCAGATAATGAACTAAATCCAAAAGACTCAAAGACCCCTTTCTCTCCATTTAAATATATATATACATATATATTTGTAGCTTAAAGAGAGTTGCCTGGAAGTCAGAAAAGTTAAGATCAGGGTCACATAGCCAGGGTGTGTCAGAGATAGGCTTTGGATCTATATTTTCCTAGCTCCAAGGCCAGCTCTCTATTTACTATATAATGTTGTTTTTCATTGCCATCATCATTGTTATCAATTCCTGATTATCCTCAAAGTCTCTAAAGAGACAACAATGATAATAGCTGATTCTCCACCACTGTCTAACAGTTTCTTCTAGAAACCTTGTCTTTTTTCATGATCTCAAAGTGCCCACTCTCAATCCCCATGCAGATGAACTGAGCTGAGTAAATTTGCAGTCACTAATCCAACTAACAAATTATTAAACAGTTGGGAAATTCCAACTTCCTGCCCCTCTGGAAAGATCTGTCCTGCTGTTACTCTAATCATTGTTAAAATATGGCCAACCCTTTTTTGAATGTCCTGTTAATTAACATTAACTGGAGTAGCAATACAGTGTAATAAATAAAACCCAACAACAAAGTCAATGTGAAAGTGTTGACAAGTTTTCACCCCACTTCAGAACATGGGTGTGGTAATTTTGGCTTCCATTAATGTTGCCACACTCCTGGATTGCAAATAGAGGAGCACTTGACTGAGTTTATCCAGTTGTTTTTTTTTTTTTTTTTTTTTTTTTTTTACCAGCTCTCATAGCATTGCATACTTTAAAGCATTCTATAAATTCGAGCTATTTGAATGGCAGGTTTTTGACTTATTTGTAATAGCTTTACAAGAAAAGAGAAAATTCCAAAGAAGGAAAGGTTCTTCCTCTCCTCCTCCCATCCCCTTGTAGTAAGAGGGAGACAACCAGGCCCTCACTCCCCAAATCAAGTCAATACTTTGAGACAAAGCACTATTTGTCCTGCACTAACTGTGGCTCTGTGAGAGAAAGACAGAGCTAGAGACATGGAACTTGACAGGAGGAGAGAATCTGAGTGGGGAAATATATTTGAGTCAACAGCACAAAGACAGTTGTTAAAACTATGTAAGCAGATGAAGTTTTCCAGAATGCCTAAGTCTGGGAGCAAGAATTAGCTTTACTGCCAAGAGAGGTTTCTCCACATACTGAGTGACTTTTAAAAGTTAATCCCTCAGGGGTGGAAAAAACTGTCTCTTGACAAGGGTAGTTTGTTCATTTTTGTTGATGGAAAAAAAAATAGCCAGGGTGAATCACGTCAAATCTTCATCATTGGCTAATTGTGATATGTTTGTGAATAGCAGGAGATCCGAGAAAGGCAAGACAATTAAAGAAGCAGCTTGCTAAGCGTTTCAAGTAACTCATTTATTTTTTGATTTAACCAAAGCAAAAGGAAGACATCCAGACCTAACCCTTCGGCCCTGGACACGTGGCAAGAAAGGACAAGAGACAAGTTTGGCTCCATTGCCAAGCGGCAGGGCGAGATCAGGTCACCTACTGCATCTGCGGGGAATGAGGCCGGAGATGCTGGAGAAGCATCCAGTCACACAGAGAAGCCACATGTGGCACAGCGGCAAATGACAGGGAGGGGAGGTGTCAACAAACTGAGATGCCAGAGAAAGGCAGGGTTGTCCGTTCATTCGAGCGCCCCGTAGCAAACAACCGTGTCTCTTTCAAGTTTCAATGAATAGAGAGGCTTCCGCGTCAATGCAGAGTTGCCGGGGCGAGGGGAGGAGGGGGGGGAGACTGGGAGGTTGAAGGGAGGGAGCGAAAAGAAGCTGGGTGGAGAGAAAGGTAGTTCATTTGTATTTTGTTGTTTGTAACATTCATTCGGTTTCTACTATCTTGTGTTATTGTGAGGGTGCAGAGGAGCAGCCTTTCCGATGGGAAGACCAAGATTTAATATTAATAACAGCTAGTCTTTACATGGTGTTTTAAGGTTTGCCAAGTGCTTTCAATAGGCTATGTCATTTTGATCTTCCCAACAATCCCGTGCTATTATTATCCAAATTTTACAGATGAGAAAACCGCCCGGGGTCATACAGCTGGCGAAGGCGAGGCGGAATTAGAATTCGGCTCTCCTGGAATCCAAGTCCTGCGCTCTATTCGCTGTGCCACCTAGTTATTAAAAGGTTTAAGTCCTGCCTATGACACATGCTCAACGGGCAAGTCACTTAATCTCTCAGAAAAAGGCACAACTCCATAAGAAAGTTGTCAATCACCTTCCATAATGAAATAGAAGTTCTTCACTGAGGGCTCCTAAAATTAATCAAATCACAGATCTAGCCAGAAAATAAATTAGTATGTGAGGCCATGTGGCACAATGGATAGTGTGCTGGAACTTGATTAGAATCTTCATTTAAAGGCAGCAAGTGGTAGCTGCCCTGTAGATAGAGCACCAGAAATTGAAAGAAATTGAGTTCAAATCTACTTATTGATGTTGTCTGCCTCACTTTCCTCATCTGTAAAATTGTCATTTTTACAGAGGGATAATCTGTAATTTTTTTTAGCACCTGCCTCCCAGAATTATTGTGAAGATAAAATGAGATAATTCTAAAGTGCTTTGCAAACCTTAGGGTGTTATATAATTGTTGGCTATTATTGTTATTGTTTTCTGAGTTCAAATCTCTAACACTTATAATTTGCTTAATCCTAGGCAAGATGCATTTCATCTCCAAAGCTATGGCCTCATCATGCCATTTAATCTATACATGTCTCAAATAACTCATCAGGAACTATCCTTCCAGAATTGGGTTTTATTGTCAGTATCTACCAAAGCTCAGATGCCTTATTAGGATGGGATGATAACTCTAAAGTCTCAAAGATTTCAGCAGAAAAACACAAGATCTAGTAGCTTGAATCAAATTAGAAAGGCTTGGAGTGTGATCCTGAAGGGACTGTATGTCTGGCACCTGAAAACTAGACTAAGTATAGAGAGAATTATCACTAGAATAGTCAAAAAATTGCACATAGAATGTAAATTTTTTTGGCCACAGCAACTTTAGAAGACTGCCTATTTAGTTGCAAAAAAGATAATATTCAGTTGGGGAAAGTTTCTTCTCTTTCAGCAAAATCAGAAGTCCCAGAGTATTGAAACATTGTTACTCAACTTTTCATATATCCTCTTTAAATAGACCAGGAGATCTTTGAGGCTTATTAGCCATTCTCTCTCCCTCACCCCCACCCCATTTAGTTGTCTATCTCTTAGGCTTTCTATAAAAGAGATTAAAAATCTGATGATTTCCACAAAAAAAATAATACCTAGAACTTTCATAGCACTTTAAATTTTTTGAATTGCTTTACATTATCTTACAGTAGCTTCATGGTAACACTTCGAAGCAGGCAGGACAGTTATTATTACTTCCATTTGACAGATGAGGAGCCCAAGACTCAAAGCAGGGTCACACGGCTTGTAGGTATCATAGAGGGGATTTGGATTCAGATCTCTCTTGACATTGAGCCCAGTTTTCTTTCCATTACTAGGCTGCCTCTCTCATTTAACACTCAACATATATTGATTTATTTTTTTCAGCTTCAGTTACTCACAGTAATACCAGTCATCATCCATAACAGCAGCTTTAAGTGTGAAGAACAGTTAGATTTGTGTATTCTTTTTAATCTGTGAACACATTTTGTAAACAGTTCATTGGAAATATTTGTTGCTTACTGCTGTCATAACTATTCATGCTTATTTACAAAGTGCTTTCCCCATGACAACTCTCTGAGAAGATTGCTAGTTGTAAATTACTTTTTGATAGGATGCCCATTCCTTTGAGATTGATAAAACAAGATTTAATATCTTTTATATTTCCTAATGGGAAACAAACTTTAATTTCAAAGTTTGCACTGAAATGAATGCTTAAACAAACTTGTTTTCAGCTTTAAAAGGTATTATATATTATATAAAATTATGTGATATCTGTATTAAGGTGATTAAAATTATGGACTCTGCATATTAATTTAAAACCTTGTGACTATCAAATTGTCCCAGAGAACTTTCCAAAGTGTTGACTACCTTTTCAAATAGAAGACATTTTCACTTTATTCTTTGCAGAATCAACAGCACCTGGATAACTTGCTAATGATGCTGATCTAAAGTCTTTGGCCAAAAAAGAACTGGGTAAATTCAGTCAAATACTCCTTTTTTGCCTGCAATCCAGGAGTGTGGCAATATTATAGAAGCCAAAATTACCACACCCATGTTCTGAAGAGGGGCGAAATTTTGTCAACGCTTTGACATTGACTTTGTTGTTTTTTTATTTATTACCCTCTCTTGCTGCTCCAATAAATTAACAAGATAACAACAACAGCAAAAACGATTGCCCATATTTTTAACAATGATTAGAGAAACATCATGACAGATTCTTTCCAGAGGGACAGGAAGTTAGAATTACCCAACAGTTTAATCATCCATTTGCAGGATTAGTGACTACAAACCCCATTCAGCTCAGTTCGTCAACATGGGATTTGAGAGTGGGCACTTTGGAGAGGTGAAAGAAGACAAGATTTCTAGAAGGAAGTGTTAGACAGTTAGTGAGGAATCAACTATTATCACTGTTGGCTCTTAAGAGACTTTGGGGATAATCAGGAATTAGGAAGGTCCCCATTTTGTGCAAACTGATCAAATACAGATGTTCGAAGGGAGTTGACCTTATTGACCGTGACTTAACTAAAGATTGCATGGTAAACAGCTGGTCAGTAGTAGGGAGAAACCATGTTTGGGCAATAGGGTGTAAATGTGCATATAGTTTGTAGGACATGAATGGCACTCCACAAACATCTGTTCTATTGAAAACTGTTTCACTTCCACAAACTTTGTATATCAGGGAAATATGGTTAAAAAAAAAGAAAGAAAGAAAGAAAGAAAGAAAGAAAGAAAGAAAGAAAGAAAGAAAGAAAGAATGCCTGCTTTTGCTAGATGGCTTCTATGAGTGCTAAACTCCTAAAAGACTTAGGATAGAAATATTAAAAAATGGTACTAACTCTCCCCTCTTCCTGAAATATCAGATTTCATATAAAACTCATCAGCTGAACTAAGTATTAGGCTTGATCAATGGCAGGAAACCAGGGGATCAAATGTTAATAAATCAGAAACAGAAACCCCTACTTGAGCAGAAATATATCATGAGGCTGAAAAATAGGGCAAAGCACTTGATAATTTTTTTTCTGGTTCTTACATATAGAGAAAACAAATTGTTCAGATGTTCTTTGGATGGGGACAAAAATAAATAAATAAGGAAATACAATTATTGTTTTCAGGGGTGGGGAAAACATCAAAAACTGAAGACATTGAATTTGAAATAGCTTACTTATAGAGTCTGCCTAAAGGATCCTGAAGGAAAGTAAAGATCTCAATCACTTGTGGTTTGTAGATACAATTTTGTAAAGGCTGATTTAGTTATTTAGAAATGACTTTATTAATAATGTACTAATAATATTTAAAGCCTGATAGGTAGGCTTTAATGGATATTCTCTCTTACGTAGTTACTCTTTACAAGGACCACACTTCCAGTGATATATCTGCTTACAATCTCATTGCAACCTCTCCATAATTTTAAACATCTTTTCAGTATAATTTAATACTACATATTAGTGTCCTACTTTTCAGATGCAGCTGTTTCAGCCATCCAGTCCTAGAGGCATATGGACTTTGCTCATTTATTTCTGCAGACCTCGGGCATGCAAAAGCTGAGGACTGAGCAGTCAGCTAGTCAAGGGCAAGAAGTTATAAAAGGCTCACTGAGTGAGCTAAGATCAAATCAACAAATTGACATGTCTATAAATAACAAGTTACTTTCTGCATTTTTGAAACTTTCAAGCTCTCCCAGCTTTTATTTTCTTACATACCATTTTCCCTCCCTCCCTTCCCCACCTTGAATAAAAGAGGACTCAAAAGGTCTTCAGTCTCTCTGGCTGGAAACTGTTTGCTTCTGTGAAAACAGAGGACTAAATTAAATTAGAAAATCCTGGTATTCAGTAGGACAGAATTTCCCTTCCTTCCTACTTTCTCAGTTCACAATCTATCACCTAGAGTAATTAAGACCAGGGAGGTATCCTCTTCACTGGATTAACCTTAACTAAATTGTGTTCATTCAACAAATGCCCTTTTGATTAGCCAGAGCCAGGCCTGCTGGCTTGGATACACCCACCTTGTAATTCTACACACTTAATTAATTTCAGATGAATAGCAAGGGGGAGATAAGTTAAATTCCCCAATTAATAAACATATAGATTCTCATGCATTTTATCTTAGCTTAAGGTTTTCTTTCTTTAGGAAAAAAAAAAAAGAAAAAGACTAACTGAAGGCTTCAAATAAACAAACTGAAAACTACATGCACATGTAATTGTGCAAAGCTGGTCAGTAACTGGTTCTAGCTTCCTTATAGAGGGCAGACAGCACAAAACAGACAGTGCAGCAAAAAGTAATGGCAGAAACATGATTTTGGTTTGGATTATTCTCTATGTGCTGACAGGAAGCATTTTTAGATGCTCCCCTTAGATTTAAAATCTTTAATTTTTTATTTGGAATATAATTATTTGGAGGAGATTCTTAGCTGTGCTCACAATTGATTCCAGCAAATGTGTGTTTAAAAAATACATTTCTCAATAATAGAATATTGCAAGGAAGAAGAGGAATTCTCAAGGGGCATAGTCTAAAGGTGTTTGTTTAATCACCCAGATTTAACAAGTATCTAAACTATAATAAAATTCACCATTGTGAACCTCTCTGGCAGCAAAGAAAATGATTCCCTTATAATAAACTAGATGTGGGGGATTTTTACACACTATAATTTATCTCACATTAAAAAGATGGCAAGCCAGTTGCATAGGATAGATTTACAGTCTTTTTCTTAATCCCAGGAAATTTATATGTCTAGTCTCTAGTCATTTTAAAACAAATTAACTACTGATCTATATAATTGTATTCAAAAAGAGTCTCTATGGCAGCTTTCTGGAAGGAGGCATTAGCGCCTTATGATTGGATCCAAATGAAAGAATATTTAGGGACTTAGGTGAATATATATTTGCTCTTTTCTTAAAAATCTGGCAAGGAATTCTAATTACATAAAACAAAATATAGCTCCAGAATGTCACAGAATGTGTTTAATTAGGTGGAGAAAAACTATTCATAGGGGGCTGGAAAACTAAGTAAATGACATAGTCCACTTCACACATGAGATTGCTTTGATTTTGTAAATTCTTCTCTTTATTGTAATTTAAAGGCAGCTAGTTATGTATACTTTGGCTTTGGGTTCTAGCCATTTACCGAAAGTAATTAGGAAACCCTGTACCCCATTTTTGACTGAACCACTTATACATGAAGCTGATTAAAAATCATTACACATCATTTTGCCCACAAATTAAATAGGGAATTTAGTAACTAACCACTAAAAGGGGGTGAGGAGAAAGTGGGAGATTTTAGAAATCAGTTCACTAATTGTCTATTTGTAAAAAAAAAAAAAAGTCTTTGAGGTAGTTGATGCCATTGATGAGATAGCTACAAAGAGCAAATGCTATTCACTGATGGCACATTTATGCATGTTCACAATAAATCTGGGACCACAGCTCACTGTAGTAATGGTTTTTCAGCATCTACCACCTAATGAGGTGTCAGATTTTTCCTATCTTCTCAGTTTCAGACTTAAGAGAATCACACATAGATAGTTCAGTTCCTAATCAATCTATCTTATTCTCTTTAAGCATGGGTTCTAAATTTTGGCGATGTAAAAATCAAGAAAAAAATTGTTGAGATTAAATTGGGCTGTCAACGATCACTTATACTCTCTTCTGATCATCAAAATTCTTTGCAAAATTTGCTTCTGTCTATTTGGGAGCTCCGTTAAAAAACAAACTTTAACTTAAAAAAGATGATCCATTTTGTTGCTTGTGTCTCTCTTTGTTGAGGAATAGCATCTGAGATTTTCTCATAAAAGGACAGATGAATTTTGCAGTGAGTGATTACATATTCACTCTATCTAGATACATGATTAAAAAAAATTCAAAATATAATTATTTGCACAGAGACCTAGCAACTCACCAAAATATGGTGGGTCTTCATGGATCCAGAACTATACTAAACGCTGGTCTGGGGGGTGATTTAAAGAATTCATTAAGAGGGATGACTAAATTATCTGGACTGGTTTGCTGCAGGGAAATCTGTTCAGCCAAACAATGCTTTAAAATATGCTGAGAAACAAAAATATGGGGAAAACTCGTTAATTTTGCTAATCTAGTGTATGTAGGCCCTATTGCTGGCAGTATAATTTCTTGTTCTCTCTGCTATTATGTCGTTATATCCTTAACAAAATCTGACTCGATACGTTCTTTTTTTTTTTTTCCTTCGAGTTTCTGCTTTTGAATTAAATCCTCAGAGAAGTCCATGCACACAAAGGGCATGTCTGAATGTATTGTCTAATCCGGTTCTAAACAGTGATAGGAGAGAATCACACCGTCAGAAAATAACCTCCAAGCTTTCCCTGAGTCCACAGTTAGCGTCCACCCCAAAAGAGAACTCAGACTCAGAAGTAAGGCAGCTTGGAAAGGTACTGGGTGCTGCTGAGGGTGTTTAAACACCCCCTCCCACACTTGTTCGGCGCCGAGGGCTGAGCTGTCTGGCCTTTGTTTGTGGCCCTGACCCTACCATGAACCCAAGGGTGGGAATGAACTCCCGGCTCCCCGGATTGCGCGCTGGAAGGTTGCAGGTGCTAGCTGTTCAGTGGGGGTGCAGCGTGGGGACTCGCCCTTCCTCTCCCCTCCCTGGTGGTACGGCACCCTCCAGCCGGCTCCTCCTGGCCCCGACAAGGGTCTGCGAGCCTCTTTAGCCCAGCATCTCCTCTCCTCCGCTGCCGCCGGCCACCCTGCCCGCCTACCTGTCCCGAACTCGTGCGCGCTCTCACTCTCTCTTCCTCGAGTCGGCGGATCAGAGCGCACACATTTTCCTGGGAGCGAAAGGGACAGGAGGGCCTGGCCACCAGAGATTTACAGCACTGCTCTTCTTTTCGTCCTCCCGCGCCGAGAGAGCTCCTCTTTCCATCTCTATAGTCAGAGAGAACAGATCAGCACCAAGAAGTTCCTTCCTCCCGCGGCTTGGAGACTTCCAGGTAGACTGGGCGATTCCCCCCGGCTGCGCCTCAGCTGGTTCCCGTGTGGGCCGCCGCGATGCTCTCTGCGCCTCCTTCTCTAGTTCCCTCCTCCCCATCCCTGCCGCCTCTCAGAGGAGGAGGCCGCGCTACGCTATCAGCGGGATTGCGGGGGTCTGCTGGGGTCCCCGGCTCGCTAAGAAGACAGGAAAAAAATCTCAAATGCGCGGGTTAGAAGGCAGGTTTCCGATGATAGAAAAAGGAGAAAAAGGTCCGGATCTGTGAAGGAGGGACAGATCCTAGGTTAGGTGTAGCTTTCCTGCCTCTCTGAGCTACCTAGCCCATTTCCATGCTGTTTCCTTTTTTTTAAAATGGGGAGACAGGCTCGGGAGCCGGCGCTGGGACGTTTTGAGGTGAAGGTATATTTGAATAGGGAAAAAGAACTTCTAATGGGGATGTAGTATGTGTGTATGCAGCTAGGGATAACTGAAGCCAGAAAGGGCCCAGAGTGACAGAAGAAAGAGTTCTTAGGTTATTGCTTGGGTGACAAGTTAATTACTGAGGAGGTTTAAGGGTTGGAGAGAAGAGTATGGGTGGGTATAGAAGAAAAAGGTGGCCCATAGATCCATAGAATTTAGAAATGAAAGAACATTTCATTTAGAAATGAAAGAGCATACAGTTATCTAGTTTAGTCTTTTTACCTAAAGGGAAACCGAAGCCCCAAGTTGCTTGTTTAAAAGCACCTGTCCAAAGTCATCCTAAATTGCTAAATCAGCACTAGGACTTGGTCCTCTGAGATGTAAAACCACGGACTTAATTTTTTTTTTCTACATCATGCCTTGGAGATGGAGAAGAGGACCCTTCATTCTTTCATCATTGTCTCAGGATCAAAATAGAAGAAATCGGGCTGACCCAGAAAGAGACACTAGGAGATTTGGGGATTAGAGATTAAGAAGCCCAGCTTTTTATCCACGTGGATAGCATAGATCACATGCTAAGATTTTCCCGGGAATCCCTGCAGTATCCTTTACAGTAGGAGACTAGGAAGGATGGCAGAAGTGGAGAGCAGATGGGGGACAAGGAGATGGTCTGTTTATATGGTGACTTTCCAGAAAAGAACAAAACAGGAAGATATTGTCCCAAGATATTGTCAGGTTCTTACTTTCCCTCTCTACCATCCTACTGAGAGCTATTTGGTTTAGGGATGGGGAGGATGGAGAGTCAATAATCTGGATAAGCAGTGGTTCTGAAGTCTATCTAGGTCTGAATCTCTTGTTCTGAGACAGCTGAGAGAATTGATTTCCCTATCTCCATTCACCCATCCCAAGGATAATGGGCAGAGAAGTTTGTCTACTGATACTGTTCAGACATGCGGATGCCAGGACCACTCTCTATAGGCAAAGAGCTCAAAGATTTAAGAATGGGAATTGATTTGGAACTGAATTCTCCTTCCTGGAGCTTGATGATATTAGGAGAATTAAATTCAGGTTCTATGCCTCTTGTGGACTGGAACTATGTCCTCAATATTCTGCCTAATAATTCACTTCTCAAACACTAGACTGGCCCTTGGCTTGAGTTTCTATTTATTTTTACTAAAGGTGCAGGTATGAAGTGGATTGTGAGGTAAAAGAAAGTCTTTATTCTTGGTTAATTTCATCTGTCTTGCTCCCTTACTGTCCCATTTCATCAAATGGCTGCCACTTTCTACTACATCTCTGAATAAAAAGATTCTTTGACTCTAATTATTTATTACCTGTTTGAAAGGGGGACCTTTAAGGGACAGGAATTACAGGTTATGAAGTAGGGTGTTGAAAAAGGAAGCACTCTGTTCAGATACTAGTGCATTAGACAAATAGTGCCCATTTTGGGGAAATTTAGACAGAAAGATTGGGGTTGGATTGCTTGACATGGTGTAAGTTCCTAGGACCTTTTTGGGTGCTTTTAAACTTAGGAATCTTGACCCTTGAACCCAAGAATCATGACTCTCTTTGAGACTTCCTTTGCCCCAACCCAATGGGCATCCACCAGACCAACAGACAAGGGGATCTTGGGACATGATGAGATTTCCTGAGTACCCTGCTGCCCAGGCCTCCCCTCCGGCATATTTGTACCTTCCTTGGCCTCAGGCATGGGGCGGGAAGAGGAATGTCCCCTTGTCTCTCCTGCCCTTCACATCTGTACTTGTTTAAAGCTCGGCTGGTGGTCCCAGTGCTCTGGAATGCCAACTGCAGGGCTCTCCTTAAACAGCAAAATGCTCTGATTAGGGAGTCAGGGAAGGCAGACACTGTCTTCTAAGATGATGAAAATCCAGAAGACCAAAGCATATTGAAAGGTTACTGTTCTGAGCTGGAGTTCAGAGTTGGCGGATCTGCAGCAGCCCAGGAACTCTGAATGCCAAAGCTTGCTGGCTAAGTGTCTCTGAAGGGACCTGAGACCAGGAGAAATGCTAAGAAAACGTGTCAGGACAGGGGCATGCTGCCTCACAGTTGTGTTCCCAAGTGTGTGTATTTAGCTATCACACACCCCTATTTCCAAATACTCCAAGACATGAATGGGAAGGGGGAAGGGAATGAATTGTAGTGACCCAGACCTGGCCTGGGCCATAGGCCCCTTTATGACTATTGCATATGCTACCCAGACTTCCTTTTTATACTATACACATTTGATCCAGACAAATATACCCTAGTTATAACTTATAAAATAGGAGCCTAGTGGTTTGCACTTTTTTTTTTTTTTTTTTTTTTGCCCAGAACTTTAAAAGCTGCAAAGAAACCTTGTCTTTAGAGAAGCAAATCCGGGATAAACACAACTTCGTGTATTGCTTTTGTGAAATACAAGCAGTTGAAACTTTCTGGGACTTAACTCTCCATAAGGTTTTTCCTTTTCCTTTTCCTTTTCTTTTTTAAAATTTAAATAAACTTGAAACATTTCTCTGGTATTTCACACTATGCTTTGGGACTCTTCAAGTCTGAAAGGTGGAACTAAGGCTCTTCTGTATTTCTCTGCCTTCTGCTTACTCTGAAGCTATTGCCCCTACAAGGAAGTTGTTTTTAGCAATCTGGAAAAGAGAAACCATATGCTGAGTCAGCACAAAAATGGGCCCAGTTCTTCCAATAACATTGCCTATATAATATATGTAGTCTTGTGGAAATAATGGGAAAAGGAGACTGGAGGCCAACTCTCAATGGCAGAAATGCCTCAGGGCTTGCTCTTAGTCCTACAGAGACTTGATTGAACAAGTGTCCTTCCCTCTAGAGGAAAGAAATATGTCAGGGATGGATCTCCTAACAAGGGTTAAATCAGAGCTCACTTAATGTGAAAGAGAACATGGGAAACGGAGCCAAAATACAATTCTCAAATCATAACAACACGAAATCTTTTATCCTCCCTAGCAGTTATACCACAGAATGTTTAAACATGGCCCTCAACTCGGCTTTTGGGACAGTCAGGAAGACGGCAGGCTCCCAGGATTGGAATCTTAGTTTTCATGTAATGTCTTGAAAGGCATTTCTCAAAAAATGCATTGTTTCTTCCTTTAGGATTTAGAAAACAAATGTCTACTTACAGATCCTGATGGAACTGGGCTCTCCTTTTATTCATGAATTCTGGTTTTCCAGATAGCAATAAATCGGGACAAACAAATAAATAAAAGATTTATTCTTCAATCTGTTAAGAGAGGTTTATACCGAAAAATTGCATGCATTTTGTTTGATTGTTACTTGAATTTCCAGAATAAATCTTCCTATTAAAGAAATCCTTGAATTTCATTGGTAGTAATTCAGTGTTTCTGGGATAGCACTTAATAGTACCCTTATATTGGTTGTATCCGTGTTAAATTACAAAATTCATATAGATTTTTAAAAGCATATAATAAGAAATTAGTTAAGTATTGCTATCTTCACATTTTCTCTTTCATAGTTATATAAAATAAACAAGTAAACTTTTCAAAAAGATTTCTAATGTTGATGTGCTTGTCCAAGGGAAAAATATAGGCTGTTTCTAAACAATGAAAAAACATCTCCCTAGAAGTGACAAATTCAGTCACCTTGTTTGTAGGTATTTTCCTAAGTGGAGGCAAACCATCAGAATGACTGATCAGGGTTTGTTTTTCTTTTTTTTTTTTTTCATCCTTTATTTGAATATTTTGAAGTTGGATAGAAAGCAGTCTTTAAGAAAACAAATCTTTATTTTCTGTGAATATCTTTTTTTTTTTTTACTTCAAGTCTCCTGCAGAGAATAATTTACAGTCACACATAAAGAGGCACTAAGCATCCTAATATTATAAAGCAATTTGTATTTGATTAAGTCCAAGGATTGTCTTAATCCCTAGGGGACTAAAAAGTTAAGAGAGGGGGAGTATGTGAGAGTGTCTTATCCCCTAAGAGAGAAAAAGTCTGGAGACAAAAATTCTTCTGTGACTAAATTAAATTCCAAGGCATGGCACTCACCTGCAACTTATTTATGAATGTTTTACTTGGGTCCAATTGATTATATTTGTATTTGCCAACTATTTCTTACATGGATTTAAATATTTTAAAATAAAATTTATTGATGCCTTTTGTTAGTACATCAGTAATTTCCAGATATAATCAGTATTGAACTCTCTTCTTTAATAAAGGAAAACATTTAATGAAAACCAACTAACTTTATGACATTGGTGTTTGATAGTATACTATCTCCATAATTCTCTCCCTCTGTCAATAAGAAGCAAGTATGTTTCATTCTTTGCTTTCCAGGCCTTATATTGGTTGTATCCGTGTTAAATTACAAAATTCATATAGATTTTTAAAAGCATATAATAAGAAATTAGTTAAGTATTGCTATCTTCACATTTTCTCTTTCATAGTTATATAAAATAAACAAGTAAACTTTTCAAAAAGATTTCTAATGTTGATGTGCTTGTCCAAGGGAAAAATATAGGCTATTTCTAAACAATGAAAAAACATCTCCCTAGAAGTGACAAATTCAGTCACCTTGTTTGTAGGTATTTTCCTAAGTGGAGGCAAACCATCAGAATGACTGATCAGGGTTTGTTTTTCTTTTTTTTTTTTTTCATCCTTTATTTGAATATTTTGAAGTTGGATAGAAAGCAGTCTTTAAGAAAACAAATCTTTATTTTCTGTGAATATCTTTTTTTTTTTTTACTTCAAGTCTCCTGCAGAGAATAATTTACAGTCACACATAAAGAGGCACTAAGCATCCTAATATTATAAAGCAATTTGTATTTGATTAAGTCCAAGGATTGTCTTAATCCCTAGGGGACTAAAAAGTTAAGAGAGGGGGAGTATGTGAGAGTGTCTTATCCCCTAAGAGAGAAAAAGTCTGGAGACAAAAATTCTTCTGTGACTAAATTAAATTCCAAGGCATGGCACTCACCTGCAACTTATTTATGAATGTTTTACTTGGGTCCAATTGATTATATTTGTATTTGCCAACTATTTCTTACATGGATTTAAATATTTTAAAATAAAATTTATTGATGCCTTTTGTTAGTACATCAGTAATTTCCAGATATAATCAGTATTGAACTCTCTTCTTTAATAAAGGAAAACATTTAATGAAAACCAACTAACTTTATGACATTGGTGTTTGATAGTATACTATCTCCATAATTCTCTCCCTCTGTCAATAAGAAGCAAGTATGTTTCATTCTTTGCTTTCCAGGCCTGAAATTGGTTGTTAGATTTTTTTTTTTTTTTTTTTTTTTGCTATTTGACTCTTTATGACCCCATTTGGGGTTTTCTTGATAAAGACACGAATGTTTGACATTTCCTTCTTTAATTCATTTTACAGAGGAGAAACTGAGGCAAACAGTATTAAATGATTTGCCTAGAGACACAGAGCTACTAAATTTTAAAGAGTGGATATGAACTCAGAAAGATCTGGCTTCCTGATTCTAAGCCCAATGCTTATTCCCTGTGCCACCTAGCTGCCTTGGATTTGTTTAAATTCTTCCAATTCTGTTTTCTTTCCTAGTCACTTTTCCCATCCTGGATACTGTCTAAGATGCTAGATTAATAATGCACATCACGAGTCTCTTGAAAAATTGAGAATGAAAAGTGCTATAGAAACCTAACCAATGAGAGGCATCATAGTATTGGGGAGAGTTCTGGATTAGGTATTGGAAGAGCAGGATTGGAATTCTGCTACTGCTACTTATTCTACCAGTGTGACCTTGAGAAAGGCATTTCACCACAGTAAATCTCTGTCTTCTCATCTGTAAAATTAGGAAGTTTGATTGGATGACCTCAAATCTCCCTTTTAATTCTAAATCTCTGGTCCTATATAAGAAAACGATGACCAATAAACTTTAGACTGTATGGAAGATGTATTGTCTAGTTGGAAAATCCTAAATTTAAAAGGTGATGTGTTATCAGAAATATCAGTAACAATAGTGGGAATACTGAAATCAAGATTGGTATCAGTAGAATTCTCAAATGTCACTTCCATTTTATCAGCAACACAACTGAAGTGAAAAGATCTTGTGAACTGATACACAATAATTGGGATTTAAGGCCAGGAGTGGGGCAGTTTCTGCTCCACAGTATTTGTTCTCTTTTCTTCATCTTTAGATTTAGATTTAGATATTTAGAAGGATAATCATAAGAGGGGGGAGACCTTCTATTAATTAGATGATAAAATCGAAAGGAAAATTAATTCCATTCTGCTTGTTATCTCATACACTCCTGAATCATAGAGTTTAGGTCACGAATGCTATGAATGCTAAAATATCATAAAATTCAGCCACTTAAACAATCGAAGCAAAAAAAAAAAACCTATACCACTTTAAATAGAGCTCTAGACAACTCTGAATCTGAGACTTGGGAAGCAAAGCTTGGAGTTTTCTACTGGCCCAGCATCAATTTTGAAAATTAATTTCCCAGGGATTTTACATACTTTGGATATAGAGGCTGGGGCTCTACACATCTTGAATAGTTAAAAACTAGGAAAGCCAAATGTGAGTCTCTTAACTGCATATGAAGCAGGCAGAATTACAGTTATTTCCTCTGGTTGTAGCAACTCGAGTATTTTGGTGGCTATTAATGTGCAAGAGAGATTAGAGTCCTAGAATCCTGAAAGATTGGACCTGGAAACGAGCCTGAAAGATCTCGTCTAATCGCTTCATTTTACATCTTGAAGATGCCCAAAGCCCAGAGGTTATGATTTGACTAAGGTCACGTACCTTATTAATAGCACAGCCAGGACGAGAGTCCAAATCTCCTGATTCTTAGACCAATGTTTTTTCCACTACACCAACAGGCCTGCTCTGAGTTACAGATTTCCAAATAATGTCCAAGAAACTGACACCCATCAGTATGGTGGAAAGAGCTCAACCACATTCATTAGAGTTATGTGTCTAGGAACCCAAAACGCAAGCCAGGCTTTTTAAGCAGGGTCCCCTCATTCGTCTTCAGAAAAAAAAAGGCAGAATATAGGAAAAACAGAACTAATAAAACTTCGTCAACTTCAACAAGTTGGCTCACTGTGTTGGCAACAAATGACAGCTTAACTCTTTACAAGAAACTCAGAGCACCTTGGAAAGGCGTCTATAGTCTGCTTTTGTTGAGTGAAGGCCACAAGGTATTTTCCCCCCAAGATTATTATTATTGTTATTTTAGTGATGTATTTAGAAGTTTCAAATTCCTACTTTTAACCAGAGGGAGAAGGAGTTTATATGTATCCTTCTTTATAGAAAAGAACAAGGATAATGATGGGGGAAAAGCTCATGTAATGCTTATAGACCCATTTATTGGTCTAATGGCATGCAGAGCCCAGTGACATTTGTGGAATAAGTTGAATAAAGGTGTAAGATAGAAGAGTGAGAGAGAGAGAGAGGTAGGAAAAAATCTTTTTAGCTTATTTGAGAGAGGATTCCTAGGAGAGTTACAAGAGATTAGAAAATAGAATCTAGAGAGAAATGAGGAACTGTGGATTAATCAGATTAAGAAGAGAAGGATGAAGGACCTTTTATTTCTTAGCAGGTTATTTTACTGACAACAGAACAAAAAAAACCAGGATTTAAATTGTACAATAAAGGGCTTAGGCTGACCATAAAAGGGAGAAGACCTGGGTAGGACAAAGAAACTCTTTGCAATGGTTCATGAACAACAACTGCACAATCTCCCTTTCTGTGCATCCTCAAAAATGGGATTGATTCTCTATGACTTTGAGCTTATAGGGAAATAAAAGAAGGGGCCATATTTATCCAATTTATTTTTATTTTATATTTCTATTTTCCAACAAACAGCATAAACACATCCCTACCAAGAAGATAATGCTTCATCTGTCCATGTAGATTATATCCTAGAAAAAGGAGGAAAGGGAAAAGATTACAAGAGGAGAGAGAGGGCAAACAGATTAACAGTCAGAAAGGAAAGGGAAAAAAAATCTTCATGAGTGGTCTGTAGTGGTGGTAGTGGGGATGATAACTATTTTCTATAATGAATTATTTTGGAAAAAATAAATTTTATAAATTTTTTCCTATCACAGTCATTTCCACTGTGACCCCACCTTCACCCCACTTTTAGTGCTGAATATTCATTTGTAATAAAGGAACAGCTTAAGTAAAAGCAACTAACTCCATGGTCCTGTCTGACAACATGTGCCATGTTTTCCCCTTGCATAAACACCAACCTAATAAACCAAGTTGAGAGAGGTATATTTCATTTTGCTCTCTAGAGGATGAAAATAAAAATTATTTTTAATTATTAAAATTATTCAGAACTTGGCTTCCTTTTGATATTCACTGTATTCATCATGCATATTAATTTTTAGTTCTTACTTCTGTCTTCATCACTTCATATAAGTCTTCTCATGTTTACTATTTCTTACTGCACAATAATGTTTCATTACAATAATATACTTCAGTTAGTGCTGTATTTTCTTGCTCTATGGGCACTGACATTGTTTCTAGTTCTTTGCTATAACAAAAAGTGCTGCTATGAGGATTTTGGTATAAATGATCTGTACCCTGACTTAACCATTAAAAAGTAAGCTATTTCTAGAACCCAAAGGGCTCCTGTGATAAAGAAGCTACCCAAGACATGAGCTAGAGTTACCAGGCCTGAGGAGGAGTTAAACTGGTCTACTTGCTTCTTCAATTTGCTCTCTCAAATAGATCATAATTTTGGCCATTTTCTGGCAGTCAAGCATGAAATCTCTTTAGCTGGATGGCTACCCATTCCTTTTGAGCTGCATAAGAAATCTTCTCTTCTTCTCAAATCCCAAGAATCCCCAAATCCAGAAAATTCAGGGACAATATGCCTTGTTCCATTGGGCCCCTCCATCTCTTCCCACCTTCTCCACCCCCAATCAAACTACCAAACTCTCACATCAATAAAAGGAGATTGGAATTCCATTATCTTTCTTTTCTCTATTTTCTGCTACCTCTCATCAGCCAGCTGCTAAATTCATCAGGAAAAGGCAGCACACAATCTTAAATTGCACTGTATGCAGAGAATCTTTTCACAAGGGAAGCAAAGGGCCAAGGGTTCCAGCCTTTGACTGATGGGCTTATGTCACCAACAGCAGGGCTAATTTTTATTTCGGCCAAATGAAGAGTTTCCTTTTACAAAGTCTGAGCTCTGAAGTCCTGAATAAAATCTCAGGAAATTTCTGCTTACTGTTTGTTAATTTTTAAGTTTACAACTCTGCAGTTTGAGTGGATGTTCTTCCTTTCATGAAATCCTCATCATTCAACAACATTTATGTTCTGGTCTGTATGGTAACAAGATTCGCAAACAATTTTTACTTCCTTATTCCAAGTTGCAAACAACGATCCAATTAGTAGGAAAACCAGTTCAACGATGTAAATAGAAAAGAACAAAACTAAAGAAAAGTTAAAATCAACATTGTAATGAAAATGCCCTTCCATCCTTTATTTTCTAAGGTGAAGAATATTGAGTCTGAAACACTGCATATACTATAAGATTTGATTGATGTGTTGGCTGGTTTTGCCAAATATCTTTCTCCCTTTTTCTTTTTTTATTTCTTGTTGTAAGGAATGACTCTCTCCGTGGGGAAGGGGGAGGGATATATTGGAAAATGAAGGTTATGTAAAAACAAAATCTATCCAAAAGTAAAAAAAAAAAATTAAGCAAGTTTTTTTTTTTTTTTTTTTAATTTTTTAGCAGTCTTGGGATACCTCTCTCTTCCCCTGGGGTTGGAGGGAGACTCAGAGTGGGATGAAGAGAAACCAAATTGACAAAGAAAGATTTGAAAGGTCATTTCATTTTGAATGAACTGAAGCCTGTGGCCAATCTCTCCAGTGGTTCCTATGTCCATCCATCAACATGTACTCCTTACCACAGATTGATGCTTCTAGCAAAAAGTGGTGCTTCAATGGACGTGATCCAAAATGACTCATAACAAATAACGTGAGGCAAGAGGAGGCTTAGGGACTGGACATCTGTCATGCTGTCTATAATTAAAACTTTTCTCCCTTAAATACTGTGGACAGAAGTTAAGCAATGTGTGCTAGGCTAGTTTTTGTGTGCCAGGGATAGTAAATGTTCTTCTATTGACAACTTCTTCAGGAGAAGTGATGGATAAAAAATCCCCAGTGTTAAACACTGAAATTCAATGCTGCTGTCTTATAGCTTCTGATATATATATATATATATATATATATATATATATA
The DNA here is from genome assembly GCF_016432865.1 of Antechinus flavipes. Taxonomy (NCBI): domain Eukaryota; kingdom Metazoa; phylum Chordata; class Mammalia; order Dasyuromorphia; family Dasyuridae; genus Antechinus; species Antechinus flavipes. The sequence goes on from NC_067399.1 coordinate 90,482,444, forward strand.
TATATGTATTTGGTTTTCTACTAAATACAGATACTCCTGAAAAAAAAATACTAACATTAATATAGTACTTTAGGGTTTGTAAAGAACTTTGCATATGTTATCTGATTTGATCTTCACAATTACCTTGTGAGATAGTTATCATTATCCCCATTTTACAGATAAGGAAACTGAGGTATATTGTAGTTAAGTTACTTGCCCAGAATCACATAACTAGTAGGTGTCTAAGACAGGATTTGAATTCATATTTTCCTGAATTCAAGCCTTGTCCTGTACCCAATGTGCAATGTAGTTACATTGAAAATCTGTCAAAAGGGTTGCTTTAACATTTGAACCTTGATGATGCTTCTTGAGTTATTCATTAGTCATTTTCATTTGAATTCAATAAACATTGGGTATCTTCTTTATGCAAGATATTATGCATTCTGTTATTATAACATTTTAAAATTTGTAAAGTTCTTAAAAGACTTTTCATATTACATTTTGAAATCCCTTCCCAGTGGAAGGATTTTATATTTTGTTAGTCACAACAACAACTACTACTGCTGTTGCTTCATTTTCCTCTTCCTCCTCATTCTTCCTCCTCCTTTTCTTCTTCTGTTTTCTCCAGAGTTACTCAATATCAGAAGTGGGCTTTGAACTTGTCAGAAGTGGCCTTATAAACTTCAAATCCAAGACTCTAGCCACCAGTCTAGGCTGCATCACATTAGCAAATTTACGTGGAGATTTACTTATGTGAAGATGAACAAGGTTGAACTTCTCCATTCTTCTCATAATCATTGCTAGCATAAATGTTTATTGAGTACCTATTATGCCCAGGGCACTGCATTGGAGGTGAAAGAAGATAGGATTGAACTATGTAAATTAATGGGTGGTGATGACAGGATAATCATGAGGTTTGTACAAACCCAGAATATTATAGCTAAAGGCTGCATCATCCCTACCTTCTTCCATTCCTTGAAGCTTGAAAGAGATAGTTTTAAATTAAGAATTTCTAATTCATCTCAGAGAGAAATAGATTGGTGACAGAAGCAGAATAAGATAGAGGTCTAAGGTTTAGACCTTGAGCTTCAAATTCCACCAGATCATTGGTGATTTGAGTGAACTCTACTCCTAGGACTTCACTTTTCTCTTCAACAAAAAAAAAAATTAAGAAAGCAAATCAATGACCTTCATGTTCTTTTCCAGCTCTGTGATTCTATGGTAAATCATAATGGATTAATAAAGGAAACTGGGAAGACTACTCCTAACCTCAGAATGAGGTCAGAAAGGGCCTCTATTTTCCCAACTATGAAATGAACAGGTTGGACCAGAAGATCTCTAAAGTCCCTTTTAGATAAAGTATTTCTATTACAAATGTCTTCTCCAAAACAACTTTTCACTGCCTCCAGGCATTTACCAATGTTGTTATTTCTGCCTAAAACATATCACCTAAAGGCAAGTTTCTGGGGACCAGTCAGTTAAAAATGTAAACCCTGGATCTTTGGGAGGCTTACAGACTACAAATTTGGAGAACAAAGTTAGGGACCTGGATTCTAGGCTTTGTGACATAATCTCTTTGACTTTCTGGCTAGCTCTATAATCACCAAGCAAAGTCAGGAATGAAGATATTTACTCCAAAATTCAACCTTTCTTCTCCACCTCGTCCCTTCACAAGAAATATGATACTATGGAAAATTTCTGAACTTGGAATTATAAATTCTAGATTTGAATGGACAAATCATTTGACAATTCTTAACATTTTAAAAAAATGACAGTTGAATTTTTTCCACTATAGGTCCCTTCAGCCTCTAAATCTATGATACTATGATCTAGGAATTTCAACATAAGTCCCACGGAAGGACATTATACCCATAAATCCTCAGCATTTTTATACATCACCAACAAAATCCAACAGCAAGAGATACAAAGAGAAATTTCATTCAGAATAACTGTTGATAGCATAAAATATTTGGGAATCTATCTACCAAAGGAAAGTCAGGAATTATATGAGCAAAATTACAAAAAACTTTCCACACAAATAAAGTCAGACTTAAATAATTGGAAAAATATTAAGTGCTCTTGGATAGGCCGAGCGAATATAATAAAGATGACAATACTCCCTAAACTAATCTATTTATTTAGTGCTATACCAATCAGACTTCCAAGAAAAATATTTTAATGATCTAGAAAAATAACAACAAAATTCATATGGAACAATAAAAAGTCGAGAATCTCAAGGGAATTAATGAAAAAAAAAATCAAATGAAGGTGGCCTAGCTGTACCTGATCTAAAATTATATTATAAAGCAGCAGTCACCAAAACCATTTGGTATTGGCTAAGAAATAGATTAGTTGATCAGTGGAAAAGGTTAGGTTCACAAGACAGAATAGTCAACTATAGCTATCTGGTGTTTGACAAACCCAAAGATCCAAACTTTTGGGATAAGAATTCATTATTTGATAAATTAAGACAACTCTGAGATACCACTACATACCTGTCAGATTGGCTAAGATGATAGGAAAAAATAATGACGAATGTTGGAGGGGATACGGGAAAACTGGGACACTGATGCATTGTTGGTGGAGTTGTGAACGAATCCAACCATTCTGGAGAGCAATCTGGAATTATGCCCAAAAAGTTATCAAATTGTGCATACCCTTTGATCCAGCAGTGTTTCTATTGGGCTTATATCCCAAAGAAATACTAAAGAAGGGAAAGGGACCTGTATGTGCCAAAATGTTTGTGGCAGCCCTGTTTGTAGTGGCTAGAAGCTGGAAAATGAATGGATGCCCATCAATTGGAGAATGGCTGGGTAAATTGTGGTATATGAATGTTATGGAATATTATTGCTCTGTAAGGAATGACCAGCAGGATGAATACAGAGAGGCTTGGAGAGACCTACATGGACTAATGCTAAGTGAGATGAGCAGAACCAGGAGATCATTATACACTTCGACAACGATATTGTATGAGGATGTATTCTGATGGAAGTGGATTTCTATGACAAAGAGACTTAACTGAGTTTCAATGGATAAATGATGGACAGAAACAGCTACACCCAAAGAAGGAACACTGGGAAATGAATGTGAACTATTTGCATTTTTGATTTTCTTCCCGAGTTATTTTTACCTTCTGAATCCAATTCTCCCTGTGCAGCGGGAGAACTGTTTGGTTTTGCAAATATGTATTATATCTAGGATATACTGCAACATATTTAACATGTATAGGACTGCTTGCCATCTTGGGGGGGGGGGGTGGAGAGAGGGAGGGGAAAAAACGAAACATAAGCGAGTGCAAGGGATAATGTTGTAAAAAAATTATCCTGGCATGGATTCTGTCAATACAAAGTTATTATTAAATAAAATAAAATTTAAATAAAAAAAACTGGAAATTGAATGGATGCCCATCAATTGGAGAATGGCTGGGTAAATTGTGGTATATGAATGTTATGGAATATTATTGTTCTGTAAGAAATGACCAGCAGGATGAATACAGAGAAGCTTGGAGAGATTTACATGAACTGAGGCTAAATGAAATGAGCAGAACCAGGAGATCACTTTACACTTCGACAACGATATTGTATGAGGATGTATTCTGATGGAAGTGGATTTCTTTGACAAAGACTCAGATTCAATTGATAAATGATGGACAGAAGCAGCTACACCCAAAGAAAGAACACTGGGAAACGAATGTGAACTACTTGCATTTTTGTTTTTCTTTCTGACTTGTTTTTTACCTTCTGAATCCAATTCTCCCTGTGCAACAAGAGAACTGCTCAGTTCTGCAAACATATATTGTATCTAGGATATACTGCAACATATCTAACATATATAGGACTGCTTGCCATCTAGGGGAGAGGGTGGAGGGAGGGAGGGGAAAAATCGGAACAGAAGCGAGTGCAAGGGATAATGTTGTAAAAAAATTACCCTGGCATGGATTCTGTCAATATAAAGTTATTATAAAATAAAATAAAATATTTTTAAAAAGGAAGGACATTACAGTATACAACAAAATCTACGATATAGATCTGGTAACTTGGTTGACTGAAATAAAGACTGAAAGGAAGACCAACAGGAAAAGAGAGTGAAGGGGAATTTTGTCTGCTTGCTTATTTTCTTCATAAATAGAGTAGATGCTTGGCATAAATGGTGTGATTTGAGGAGTCCAGGGAGGATCTTTCCTGTACCTAAATATCAGGCACAAAGATGGCCAAAGTTCTATGACTGAGAATGCATTGAAATGTATTAACTTTGATGTAGCTAGTTGGCATGGTGGAGAAAGTGTTGGATTTAGAGTCAAGAAGATCTGAATTCTAATCTAGCTTCAGACACTTAATATCTGTGTGACTCTGGGCAAACACTTGATCTCTGTTTGCTTCAGTTTTCTTAAATGCAAAATGCACATTCTAATGGAATCTCTCTCAAAAGATTGTTGTAAGGATTAAATGAGATAACATAGGTAAAATACTTTGTAAAACTTAAAATATTTTATTCTTTTCCTTATTCTCTATTTTTAAAATGCAACTACTCAAAGAACCAAGAGAGCATTGTACAGAACAACAACAAAACTATTTGATAATCAACTCTGATGGATTTTTCTCTTTTCAACAATGATTCAGGCCAATTCCAATAGACTTGTGATGGAGAGAGCCATCTGCATCCAGAGAGAGGACTATGAGGACTGAATGTGAATCACAACATAAGTTTTTTCACCTTTTTGAAATTGTTTGCTTGGTTTTTTATTTCTCATTTTTTTCCCTTTTTGATATGATTTTTCTTGTTCAGCAAGATAAATGTGGAAATATGTATAGAAGAATCGTACAAGTTTAACATACATTGTCTTACTTGCTATCTAGGGGAGGGGAGGAGATGAAAGGAGAGAGAAGAATTTGGAAGACAAAGTTTTGCAACGATGAATGTTGAAAACTATTTTTGTGCATATTTTGAAAATCAAAAGGTATTATTTAAGAAAAATTCAGCTTTTCAAAAAAAGGCTAATATGTAAAATCCCAGCAAATAGTAAAGTAGTTAAACTATATCAATAAGATTTTCTCCCTGACAGGAGAGGTTGGGGCACCTTGAATGTGCCTGGAGTAGGGAAGATGTCCAAAAGAAGAGCCCTGAAGATTAAATTCGACAATTTTCTTTAGGGTCAAACCATGGAATAGTGGCACCTTCTGGCTCACCAGGAAATCAGCTTTAATAGAAGAAAAAAATAACTTGAAGGAAAAAAAAGTCATTTGGAAGACATCCAGTGCCACCTGAAATTAAAAACTGAGCCAGGAAGGCACAGCAGATCCCTCCAAAGCCAAGGGAGGAAATCATCTTCTCAATAGATGGACTTGATTCCTTTCAGCTGAAAGAGATGATTCTTGCCAGTAAAAATTCTAGGCATGACATTTGGCATCACGGGATACAAATTTGTACTGGGTAAATTAAAAGGATCTTCTGGGAGATGGGGCAAATTTGCACAGAGGGTGGAGAAATGCACATGGTCAGCTGAAACTTACTCCCTTGCAAGGGTATGCCAAAGGGAAGGAAATCTTAAAGGGGAAAAATAAAGGGATATGAGTCTTCCCAGTGCCAGATACACCATTTTCCTGAGTCAGACACATCATAAAATGTTGCAAAACTGAATGAAATGGATGGACTCAGTGGGTATTATAAATAATCAAAGGCTCTCAGTGCTGTAGCACTGAGGGGAAAAAATAGCACCAATGTACAACCAAACAGAGCTTAAAAGGTTGTGTGAAATAAGCTATTTTGGCCAGTTTCCTCAGCTTTATTTCACAACTGAGTAAATCTCTATGTCAAAGGCAGAATTTTTGTTTTGGAAACACTGAATAAGAAACCATGAGTTATTATATAATCTTCTTCCCATCTTCCCTTTCTTAAAGTTTCCAAACTTTTGAAGGATGGGTTGGGATCAGTCATTTTATCTAATGATAAATAAACCAGACTTGAAGTTGGAACTGATGTTGAAGATAAGGCTATATAATGGGTGTCTTCACTCAGAGGCAGGAAGAATCCAGCAGGAACCAGAATTTAAGAACCCCTACCTTGAGCCTGGTGAAAGGATAAATAGAGTTCACCACAGAAATTCACAGAATATTCTCCCTTCCCCCATACAAGGTACTAATGATAGTTCTGCCTTATTTTTAAGAGAGAGAGAGAGATGTGGAGATTGTTTGCTGGATTTGGAGCAAAAAAGAACTTGGACCTTAGACACTTATTAGTTATGTGCATCTGACCAAGTCCCTTAACCTCTATGTGCTCCAGTTTTCTCATCTGTAAAATAGGGGTGCTGGATTCTATGAACTCTTTTTTCTTTCAAGTGTAAATCTTTATAGTTATGTGATGCTGGGCAGCCACTTAGTGTTTACATTACATTCCTCAACTGCAAAATGGAGATAATATCTCTCATAATATTGTTGGGAGGATAAAATGAGATAATATCTGTACAAGATCTTTATAAATGTTAGTTGTACTTGTCCATCCATCTATCCATCCATCCATTCTTGTCTTCTGAATATGGGAAAATAGTAAAAGTCTTGGTAAATTATTTTTATCTAAAGACTTTTAAGAAACTAGTCAAGAGGGCAGCTAGTTGGTATGGTAGATAGAGCACCAGCCTTGAAGTCAGGAGGATCTGAGTTCAAATATGGCTTCAGACACTTAACACTTCCTAGCTGTGTGACCCTGGGCAAGTCATTTAACCCCAATAGCCTCAGCAAAAAAGAAAGAAAGAAAGAAAAGAAACTAGTCAAGGCAAGCAACTGGTGAACATGTCTCTTGAGGGCTCTTTTTAGTGATGAAGGAACTAGAGACATTGGTTACAAGGGTATTCCTTCTATTCTATCTTTTTAATTAAAGCTTTTTATTTTTGAAATATATACGTGGATAATTTTCAACATTCACCCTTACAAAATCTTGAGTTCTAAATTTTCCCCTCCCTTCTTATTCCTTCTATTCTAAACAGTTGAGTTTCATTGAATTGAATAGAGGGATTTGAGGAATTAGAAACCCTCCCTGGAGACCTTGAAATTTCATTATAGATGTTATGGGAAGTCAGAGAAGGAAAAGATTAGTATGGGCTAGAGTGAGTAGGACAGACTTCCTAGGTGAGTTGGAGTTAAGTTGGATTTGGACAGATAGCAAGGAAAGAGGAGGTAATTTCAATGAGCAAATCACAGAGACAGGATTGGACATGTCATGTGCAAGGATTATTGAGGAGACTTTGTTCCATACCTAAAGATAATTCTTCCTTCTGTCCCTGAAGCTCATGTATTTTCTCATGTCATTTCAGTGAACCTTGATATCCCAAGAACCAGACCAGGAATTACTGAGGCTGTTCAGATATCCATCAGTGGCCATACTCCTCTTGCCCTCATGGCTCTTTGACTCTTGAGGACATTTTTCTCCAAATCCTACATCTGGAAAGCAGTTCTGGAGAGGCCTGGCTCCAAGCATGACCTGTTTGTCTCTCTTGGGATACACAATTGTTAAGAAAGTGCTTGTCATAAATATGTCAACCCAATTACTCCCAAAGCACTTGGCCTTCCCCTGCCCATCCTTCCTTTTCCATTTTCTGTCTCACACTAGTGTACCAATATTCCTTTCTCCTCTCCCTCTTCCTTCATGGATGAAGCCTAATAGAGACAAAAAGGCCAGAGAAGTGATGAATTATGATGTTCAATCAGTTCTGCTATATAAAACATGGACTGCACTCGCATGCTCATTAGGGCTGCTTCTTCTGCCCAGAATGTCCCCAGTACAGACAGACTCCTCCTTCTTTCTGTAAAAGTAAATGGAAAATCAAGTGATTAAAGGGATAGAGTAGAAGTTGAGGTTCTACTGGGGCTCCCTACTCACAGGAAGGTTGATTGTCACTTCAGAAGATTGATTTGATTAAGAATGAGAGCCTTTGGTGGGATCAGAGGGAAGGAAAAATGATATAACCTGAGCTTGTCAAGATGAACTGTTTAATGGTAGTGTGATGACTTATAAGACATTATGAACATGTCTTTTCTTATTCCTAGTACCCAGTGGTGAGACATGGGATCCAACTTTTGGCAGCAAGTGAGAAAAGGAAAAACTGATATAAAGATGTATTGTCTTAATCCCCTTTCTCCAGCTAGGCCATTGACTCCTTAAGAGGAAGGAGTATATTTCCTTTTTCTATATTCTCTACAGTACCTAGACCAGAGAGGAGCACACAGTTGTTCAATAAATATTTGTTGAATGATCGATTTCTAGTCTATTTGCCTAGATTTGGATCCACTTGCACACAATGATTTAGTCTACCTTCCTTGTTAAGAAGCAGTATGGTGGTGTTGTTCTTAATAGTATTTTATTTTTCCAAATACATTCAAAGATAGTTTTCAGCATTCACCTTTGCAAACTTTGTGTTCCAAAATTTTCTCCCTTTCTCTTTCCCTCTCTTCTCCCCAAGAACAGAAAGCAATCTGATATAGGTTCAACATGTACAATTCTTCTAAACATATTTCTATATCCCTCATGCTGCACAAGAAAAATCAGATCAACACAGGACAAATAATGAATAACTATAGCTATCTAGTGTTTAACAAACCCAAAGACCCCAGATTTTGGGATAAGAACTCACTATTTGACAAAAACTGCTGGGAAAATTGGAAACTAGTATGGAAGAAACTAGGCATTGACCCACACCTAACACCACATACCAAGATAAGGTCATAATGGGTTCATGATTTAGACATACAGGCATATTATAAGCAAATTAGAAGAATGTAGGATAGTTTATCTTTGAGATCTGTGGAGAAGGAATTTGTGTCTAAAGAAGAACTGGAACTCATAAACACCAAATAGATAATTTTGATTATATTAAGTTAAAAAGTTTTTATACAAATAAAACTAATGCAGACAATTTCAGAAGGGAAATAATAAATTAGGAAAACATTTTTACATTTAAGGGTTCTGATAAAGACCTCATTTCTAAAATATATAAATAATTGACTCAAATTTATCAGAATTCAAGCTATTCTTCAATTGATAAATGGTCAAAGGATATGAACAGACAATTTTCAGATAAAGAAATTCGAACCATTTCTAGTCATATGAAAAGGTGTTCTAAATCACTGTTGATCAGAGAAATGCAAATTAAGACAACTCTGAGATACTACTACATGCCTGTCAGATTGGTTAAGATGAGAGGAAAAGATAATGATGTATGTTGGAGAGGATGTGGGAAAACTGGGACACTGATACATTGTTGGGGGAGTTGTGAACGGATCCAACCATTCTGGTGAGCAATTTGGAGCTATGCTCAAAAAGTTATCGAATTATGTATATCATTTGATCTAGCAGTGTTTCTATTGGGCTTATATACTAAAGAGATCATAAAGGATGGAAATGGACCCACATGTGCAAAAATGTTTGTAGCATCCTTCTTTGTAATGACAAGAAACTGGAAATTGAGTGGATACCCATCAGTTGGAGAATGGCTGAATAAGTTATGATATATCAATGTTATGATATATTATTGTTCTGTAAGAAACGACCAGCAGGATTATTTTAGAGAGGCCTGGAAAGATTTACAGGAACTGATGCTAAGTGAAAGAAGCAGAACTAGGAGATCATTGTACACAACAATATCAAAATTACACAATGATCAATTCTGATGGATGTGACTCTCTTCAACAATGAGATGAGTCAGACCAGTTCCAATGATCTTGTGATAAAGAGATCCATCTACACCCAGAGAGAGATGTGGGAACTGAATGTGGATCACAACATAACATTCTCACTCTTTTTATTGTTGTTTGCTTGCATTTTGTTTTCTTAATTACTTTCCTTTTTGATCTGATTTTTCTTGTGCAGCAAGAGAATTGTATAAATGTTTACACATGTTGGATTTAACATATATTTTAACATGTTTAACATATATTGGATTGCTTATTATCTAGGGGAGGGGATGAGGAGAAAGGAAAAAATCTGAAACACAAGGCTATGCAAGAGTCAATATTGAAAAATTATCCATGCATATATTTTGAAAATAAAAAGCTTTTTAAAAAAAGAAAAATCAGGTCCAAAGGAGGAAAAAACAAGCAAAACCCAACAACAAAATGGTGAAAATACTATGTTTTGATCCACACTTAATCTCCGTAATTCTCAAATGAATGCATGTGGCACTTTCCATCTCAAATATATTGGAACTGCCTTGAATCACCACATTTTTTAAGTCTATCACAATTGATCATCATGTAATTTTGTTGTTACTGTGTACAATGTTCTCTTGGTCCTGTTCACTTCACTTAACATCAGTTATTGCAAGTCTTTCCAGGCTTTTCTGAAATCAGCCTGCTTATCATTTCTTATAGAATAATAATATTCTACCATTACATTCATATACCATAATTTATTCAGCCATTCACCAACTGGTAAACATCCATACAATTTCCAATTCCTTGCCACTACAAAAAGGGATGCTACAAACATTTTTGCACATGTGAGTCAATTATGATCTCTTTGGTATATGACCTAGTAGTAGCACTGCTGGTTCAAAGAATATGCAATTTTAAAGCTCTTTGGGCATAGTTCCAAATTGCTCTCCAGAATGGTTGGATCATTTCACAACTCTACCAACAATGAATATGTCCCAGTTTTCCCATACCCCCTATAACATTTGTCTTTATCTTTTCTTGTCATCTTAGCCAATCTGAGAAGTGTGAAGTGATAAGAGCAGTATAGTGTAATGGGTAGATCACTGGACCTGGAGTCAGGAATACCTGAGTTTAGATTCTATTTCAGACGTTTACAAGTTCTGTGACTGTATGCAAGTCTCTGTTTCTCAATTTCATCATCTACAAAATGGAGGTGGTGGACTCCTAAGGTTCTTTCTTGCTTTAAATCTGTGATCCAGGTTCTGTCTGATGTCCCATTCAGATATCTATGTAGGGTTGTAAATAAAATAATTTGATACTCTTAATAAAGTAAAAAGATGAGGTCTTTTCTCTGGCCTTTCAAGGCCAGATAGACATTTGCATTAAGATATATAACATATATATCCTTGACAAAGTCAAGAGCTTACACTTTTGAAATGGGGTAACTTTTTAGAATCCTTTCATTATGGTTTTTACCACTTAAAAACACTAAACAGCAATAATAATAATACAATTTTCACCAACAATAATAGAAAGTTTATTCTTGCAGAAACCAGAATCTTGAGACCTTATAAGTCAAGAAAAGTGAAGGCCAAAAGATGGTATGATAGAATTCTACAGATTCTTGACTAGGAACGGAAAAGGAATAAGATTGAATTAATACTAGAATGATAAGAGAAGTCTTCAATGCTTGAGAGAGAATTTATGACAAATCAAAGATCATCCTAATTTACATCTTTGGAGAGTAAGCTTGTGGAAAAAAGAATGATCACTGCAGGCAAATGTAACAGACACCAATGTTCTCAATCTAAGCTGGGAATACAGCGATGATCACAGGATTGCCACTGTTTATTTTGTGAAACTATAAACTGGGAAAGACTTTGGCTTAGGATGTCCAGGATAATCTATTTAGCAATGCCCTCCAGTCCAAGTGGATAGAAACAATACTAACAAGAGAGATCAAAAAGATTCAAGGGATTTCCCAGTATCTTTTTTTTCCACAATCATAACAATAACTACCATTGAAAGAGGATATTAACATTTACAGAATGTATTACATTCATTATTTCACTTGAACCTGACAGACACTTGGGGAGATGGTTGCTATGGGTAGATTCTGCCTATTTTTTTAAATATGAAAATTGAAGCTCATTGAGATTAAATGTCTTACCCATGGATGCACAGCTAGTATATGGTTGAGCTGGATTTGGATTTAATTCTTTCCAGCTTCCTTGTCAAGCACTTTGTCCATTAGACATCTTATTACATCATTTTCTTTTTTGTGGTCCCTTTCTTCCAGGAATGTCAAAAGGCTTCCCTTTTTATAAGTTCACAGATGTTTAAAAATGTCCTTTAGAGGCGGACAGCGATAATTACTCTCTGGAAGAAGAAAATAATGAAACAAGCTGATGTTAAGAGATTTGCCATCATGAAGTCTTTCCTGGCTTTGTCTTCTGGACTCCTTCCTCAAAAGAGGCTCATGTTGTAGGAGGAAAGGTCATGGAACTTAAAGTCAGGAGGCACTTGGGCTCAAATATTAGTATCTACTGTTTGTGTGAAGATGGGCAAATTGTTTGTATCCCATTGAGTCTCCATTTATTCATCTATAAATCAAGACAATAATCATTTTATTCCCTACCTTTAGAGATGTTTTAAGGAATGCATTTAGCAAGTCTTAATGCCCTATATAAAGTTGACATTATTGTTAACTAGTATTTATCTTCTGATTGTTTACCAGTGTTTTGTCCATTATTCCCTCATGGTACTTTTCAAATTTTGTCTGGCTTTTTTGATGTTCTTTGTATACATGGCTACTCTACAATCAGATTATAAATTCCATAAATCAGGCACTGTGTCTTATTTATTTTTGTTTTTCCCTCACCATTTAGCATATGTCTTGTATGTGCTCTAATAATTGTTTGCTGAATTAATAAATGAATTCCTAAAGTGACAGTTTTAAAAATGTGTTTCAGGGACTTTCAGAGGGGCTGCAAGGCCAAAACTTTTTTTGTTAATAATACTGATATGTTTTAATTTAAAATGTGTGACTATCAAATCAATAAAACCCACATACACCAAGACTCTTTGGGGTCTTCAATCATTTTTAAGAGTGTAAAGGGATTCCTGAGACCAAAAATATTTGAGAATGACTGACCTAGAGTTAAAGGAATATATGAAATAAAAAGGATGAAGGAGAGAAGCTACAATTAGAATTTAAGTTTTTAGATATTACTAGAGCAGAAGTTTTTAGGTGGGAGTACATAGATCCCTACCTCCCTAAAAGAATCTGCGGATAGATTTCAGAATTTACATGGGAAAAAATTGCATATATATATTCATTAAAACAATGTAAATGGAAAGAAAAAATCAAAAATAAAGATTTGATCATTTAAAAAAAAGGAAGTTGGCTAAAAATATAAATGATAGCTGGATTTGCTGTTTTGTCCCATGTCTATATTTTAGAAAATGATGAAGAAAATGTTAAAAATGCAGATTAAACTTAAAAGTGTGTCTTGAGTCTTTCTGAAGAGCTGAATGTTAAATATTTACCAGCAAACCACTGGATACATATATATAAATATATGGAAAAGAAGGTGCTAGATTGTATCAATTTTAAAGAAAACTGTGAAAAATTTCACAGTAACATTTGAATAGTAAGTCCTGAATATGACTGGAGTCTCCTAATTGGTTGAGACTGTTAAATGCTTGATGGAATATTTGGAGAATACTAAGCAGACATCTTACCTTTTTCTACATCGTCAGTGTCTAAGTACACCACTTTATATGCTAAGTACCATTTCTGAGTGTCTCTGACTTTTGAGGAGTACTCAGCTTGAGAGGGGAAATGACATAGAAAAAAAATAAACTACTGTATTTATACATCTTTGAAACAACAATCAAAAGTCCTAATGGAGAAATTGTCCTCCATCTTAACTTTCTTCTAAGATTTCCATTTTTAAATGTTTTTCTCCTCCTAGTTCTCTTATAGTAGGAAGAGATGACATGGTGCAGTAGAAGAATTATTGCATTTGATGTCATAATCCCAGGTTTCAAATCCCAATTCTTCCACTTACTGCCTTTATGACTGTGGGCTAATTACTCTTTCACTTTAGGTGTTGGTTTCCTGTTTTGTAAAATAAAAGAGCTTGGATTTGATGACTTCCACAATCTATGATTGCACTAATGTTCCATAGTGGAAACAATGTTAATACTATAGAGAGAAGACTTCAGGAATTTTGTGGTTTGGAGAGTTTTTGAATATGAGGTCATAAGACTTAGGGCTGAGAGAAAACTGGGACCTAGAGATGAGCAAGACTGAAAAGTGGCCCTTTAGAGAGGGTAGACCTGGTGCTCAGGTGCCTTGAGACCTTCTTCCTCTTTCACCATATTCTCCCTCCCCCCATATTAGTCTTTCTCCAACTATCTGGTTATTTCGTTGTTGTTGTTTGATCCATTACAAATAAGAATTCTGCTTTTTGGATAATAATAACTAATATTCATGTAGTGCCTATTATATGCACTATAATAGTGGGAAGTATCCTCATTTTGCAGAGAGGAAACTGAGACTAAGTAACTTGCACAGAATCATAGCAGTATCTAAGCTAAATTTGAACTGACGTCTTTTTGATTTCAGGTCCAGAGTCCTATTCACTTTACCACCCAGTTGCCTCCAAGATTTCAGAATTCCTCTAAAATGGAACATATGCTAACCCATATTTAAATATCCTGATACAGTGAGCAATCAGCCACTTAGGGAATTTGTAACTAGTTCTTTCCCTTCTTGTTTTTCTAGTTCTGAGCAGTGAAATTTGTGGTAGAGCTAGTTTTTAAGCCAGCTGAGTTCAGTCTTATCTGCAAAGCATATTCTTTTCATTGCTTAATATTTTATTTTTCCAATTACATGTAAAGATAGTTTTCAACATTCATTTTTGTATGATTTTGAGCTCCATACATCTCTCCCTTACTTCTCCCTTCCCCCAAGACAGCAAGAAATCTGATATAGATTATACATAATCAATCATTTTAAACCTATTTCCAAATTGTGAAAGAAAAATCACAAGAAGAAGGAAAAACCATGAGAAAGAAGAAATAAACACACACAAAAAGTGAAAATAGTATGCTTTGATCAGTATTCAGTCTCCACAATTCTTTCTCTGGATGCAGATAGCGTTTTCCATCCCAAACCTATTGGAATTTTCTTGGATCATTGTATCACTGATAAGAGCTAAGTCTATCATAGTTTTTGGTCACCAATGCAAGGTGTTGTCTTTAACTGATGTGATTTAAGGAATAATAGGCAAGGCATTTATCCACTTATATTCCTCCCTTTGTTTATCATTAGTACCTGAAATTCCACCATTAGAAATATATTCCTTTGTGTCTTAAAAGTAATTCAGTCTTTAGAACCTCTCTATTAAAAGGCAAATAATCCTTAGGATGACGTTAATTGATGGCCACATAAAGAAAAGCCTTCTAGGAATAGACTGAGACAAAGCATCTAGAAGATGGAGAAGAGCTGACTTAAAGGAAGTGGGAAGACCTGAAAGAAAAAAAAAATACTTTTTCTCACCATCTTATATTGGCCAGCCCTTGAAAACAACACTTAGAATATAAGGTCAGTACCATTTTATCCTTACCTTAGTCCAGGTGTGTAATTCTCTAATAATTTGGGGCTAAAGATCACTGTACTTTTTGTTAAGACCATTGTTTGGGAATGAAAGAGATTTTAGTAGATTATGTAGTCCAATTATCTCATAAATTAGGTAACTGAGGCTCAGACTTTGACTGTCTATCAAAGGTCATGCAGACATTAAGTGGAAGAGACAAGATTCACCCAGATCTTTGGACTCCATATCTAGTGCTCTATCCACTGCATCCTGACCATTGATTGGCCCAGTGACCAGATTAACAATGCATCTGGCTTGTCCTCGCCAAGGCTATGCCATCAGGAGTTGAAAAATATAGTCATTTCAATCATATAACCCAATCAGAAAGCACTGCATTGAAGATTAGGTCCTTGCTCTTTAAATTGGACTTGTCTCTACATTTCCTTCATCACCTTAACAAGTATTTTTGTTGAATATATATCTTCCTATTTTATGCTTTGATTGATATTAATGATCAGCAGCCTGTTGAACCAAATTATCTCTGATTTTGTATCTTTCTAGGAATTTTGAATAATAATAATAATATATAGATGGGAGACACTTCAAAGCAGCATCTTGTTCTGCAGAATTGAATATTTTTGATTTTCCTTTTTTTTTTTTTTTTTTTTTTTTTGGAGAGGCAATCCAGTTAAGAGACTTTCCCAGGCCCACATAGATAGTAAGTGCCTGGAATCCTCCTGATTCCAAGGCCAGGGTTCTATCCACTATTGCCAAATCAATGCCTCAAATGTTTCTTTCTAAATTGACTTGGTCTCCCCATCTCACTAAGACTCAAAGCATTCACAGATTGTTCTGTTTCTGATCTTAGCCAGGTCATCCTTCCTTAGGCCACCCGAAGCCCCTTCACCCCTTGTTTCTGGGGGCTCACCATACCGATGCTGGCCTTAGTGCAGACACCAAACAACCTAGCCATGAGCTTAAGAGACCTCCCAACTTCAGCTACCCCAGAAGCCAGGATTAGGGGCGTGTGCCACCATTCTCTGCTCAAAGATCTCTTTTCAAATATAATGAACAAATAATTAGCAGTGAGATCTTGCATTCTTTACATCATTTAGTCAGTTATAGAACAGTAGAGAGACAGAGTTTAGAGTAAGAGATGAGAGTCCCCTTGTACTTACTCTGCTCTTGTCAGACCCCATCTCAAGGGTAGTTTTCAGTCTGTGGGCCACATTTTAGAAGGAACATTGACAAGATGGCATATATCTGGAGAACAAAGAGACTGGTGAGAGAACTCAATACTATCCCTTACAAAAATCACTTAACAGCACTGGTTTTATTTAGTTTAGAAAAAAAGAACACCTGGGAGAATCTTCTTATTTGAAGAATTCTGTTATGGGAGGGAAATTAGACTTGTTCCCACCTGTGGATGATGATGATGATGGTGATGGTAATAATAATAATAAATGATAATCATAGTAGTATGATGGTTTGTAAAGCACTTTACAAATACCTCAATTCATCCTCACAATAATCCTGGGTAGAGAGATACTATATTATCCTCATTTCATAGATGAGGAAATTGAGGCAGGAATAAGTTAAATGACTTATCCACAGTCTCACAACAAGTTGGAGGCTGGTTTTACATTCAGGTCTTCCCAATTCCAAGGCTAGGGTTCTTACCCACTTCACCCCCTACCTGAAGGGGGTGTACATTGCAGAGAACCAGGTCTCAGTTCCACATAAGGGAAAACTGTCCCCAAATGGAAAGGATTACCTTGAAAGGTTAACAGGTTCAGGCTTCAAATGCATTTGCCCTGGAGGCAGAACTAGCTGTTTTTGTCCAGGATTTCATTGACCTCAAGAGTCCTTTCTCACTCTGAGGTTTTGTGAAGCTATCCAACTCTTTTTTTCTTTCCTCTCTTCCTGCTCCTGCTCTCTTTGCCCACCAAAGCCTTCCTTCAAGGAAAATTCTAATATCAATCCTTTGATAGTTCAGATTTAAGTTACATTTTCACCTTTCCTAAAGATATTTGCATTGTAAACTTTTTCCCCAATTGTGTTGCTATCAAAAAACAGAAAGCTGATCTAATTGACATAGCAGTGAGTCTGGAGTCAGGAAGACCTGAATTCAAATTAAGTTCAGATTCTCAGCAAATCACTTAACATCTGCCCACCTCTATTTCCCCAACTCTAAAATGGGAATAATAGAACAACAATAATAATGCCTATTTCCTCAGAGTTGTTATAAGGATCAAAGTAATTTTATTTATTAAGTGCTTAACACAGATGCCACAGAGCAGGCACAATAAATACTGGTTCTTTTTCGTTAGCATATAGTTATAGTGCTTTAAAATAGTCCTTAAAATGGCACAAGTATTATTATCGTTATATATGAGGAAATGGAGAGGTTGACAGACAAAATACACTATATCAGGGATTTGAACCCAAGTTCTCCCACTCTCTTGAGTAGATATTTTTTCCTATTATTTTTGTCTCCTTATGGGATTTCAAACATCGAAACATTGAAAATGGGGAAGGATATTTGGTGTAAAGGGGCTTCCTGCTCCCCCAGCAATATACCTACCACATAGACAGTCATTTATCGTATCTTTCAATAGGTGGTCTGTGATCCCCCGTAGGGAGCAATCTTGTAAAAGGTGGCCCAGAGATTTAAGCCAGCATTGCCCCTTCCACCTCCATCCACACACAAGGAAATCCTCTTTGTAGATTAAGGAGACTTCCCCAAGTATTTGTTGTATGACTACTCTCTCCCATGGTAACAAAAAAAGGGAAAACATAGACGGGTATTTGGGATAAACTTCCAAGGCTGAACCTCAGTTGTTCCCCAAATGCCAAAGAATGGCCATTTCTTGCAAGTCTTCCCTGGCTAGAGCCCACACTGGACTTTGTGGCTGCCCAGGGAAGGCGTCCCCCTAGTGGCCAGATAACACACGAGAGTGTAGGGGAGATGGACTAGGTGGGCTGTCTGGCATCCTGGAATGCTGGGGAGAGAACCAGATGACCATCTCCTCCTCTGTGCCAGTGGAAGGTGACCGATGTGAGGGACCGATGTGCTGTCCCTCAGCAAAGACGGCGGTGCTCCTGATTGCTTTTCCATTCATGAAAGCTTTGCAAACACACACAGGGAGGGGGACGTGGGGTCATGGGCACGCTTCTAGGTGGCTTGAAGTGGTTTAGAAACTGGGTCTAAATATGTAATAGTTGCTGTCGATTTTCTATGAGAAGATTTATTCAAAAATAAATTTAACTAAGGAGAGAGAGAGAGAGAGAGAGAGAGAGAGAGAGAGAGAGAGAGAGAGAGAGAGAGAGAGAGAGAGAGATTTTTCAAGTTGACTCATTGCCAAGGATTGAAACATCGGAGGCAGCCAGGCCCTTCGGAGACAGCTGCAACATTTCACGGTGTAAAGTCAGCGAATTTCCACAAACCCGCCTGCCAGAGACCACAAAATGGTTTCAAACAACGGCTCACTTCATGATATTTTTGTTTTTTGAGAAAAAGGCGGGGAGGGGAGCAGGGAGAATGAGCGTCCTTGCGCTGCTGAGTGGGCAGGGTGCACCAAGTTAGCAGATTAATGAAAATGTTTCCCTGGCATGGGGATTTTGATTGCTCTGCTGCAAAATTGCTTGCAGATTCAAAAACAACATGTTTCATCTCAAGCTCATTCTCTTGCCATACATTAGCACTTGTCAATGTAACCATTAAGCACAGTCGGTGCAGAAATTTAATTACAAAACCATTTATTTTATTGAAAGAAAAATAAACCCAAGCTACCTCAAATGCATTAGGTAGGTTCAAAACATGTTCAGCTGATAACACCCAAGGGTAGAGAGGCTGCTACAGGAATAAATGTGTCTTTCATGTGCGGTGGGGACTCAATATTAGAACCAGCTGCCTATAAGTCACTCTTTATTTAGATTCAATTATGAATTAAAGAACAACTGATTTAATGAAGGAACTTTTTATATCTGAAGTTACTCAGCTGCGGTATTTGTTCTTCTCTTCCCTATCTTTTTAAGGGATGGAATCAAGAATATTAAGTAGGTGAACAGATTTTTTAAAAAATATTTTCTTCCCCCCTCATGCTTGTCTTTTGTTCTCCTAATGTCTGAAGAATGCAAAGTCTGTGGTATTAAAGGAAGTAACAAAAATGTGCTAAACACATCAAAAAGTCTCCAATCTGTATCTTATTTATGCCCACGCACTCTCCGCCATGGATGTCTTCTCTGAGGTTGGAGAGGGCTTAGGGTAAGAATCTCTGGCAAAATAATAGATTTCGGTCAAGTGGTGGGCTGATGTCATCTTATGGGCGGCCTCTGTCTCACTGCTAATGAGCTGCCAATAACAGGTCTGTTTTACTGTTTGCTGGAAGAAAAAAAAGTTATAACCTTAGTGGTTTGGACTGATTTGTCAATTTAAAGTATAATTTTTTTTCTTTAAGTTATCTGCCCAGTTTCCTATAGGTACCTTCTCATGTAGACCATTTGCTAGAGGTAATTGGGATGGAGAAATGAGTTTATATTTTTCCCTCAAAAATATGGAATGTCAAAATTGCCAGGGAGGCATCTTTTAGTTCTCAAGAGACAGCAATGAGCAGAGACAGAGGCCTAGAGAGAGGTGGAGGCCTTTCACTCAACGCTCAGGGCTCCTTTACACTATGTTCTTTTGTTCACATTGACCTCCCCTTTTACCCCTCCTGCTTTCTCCTCATCCCACAACTCCTTGCCCAAGTAATACATTTGCTCATGTCATTATTTCCTTTTGTGGGATTTAGGGAGGAAACCATGATTCAGATGGGCCTCCAAGCTTGCTCTGGAACCTAGACCAACTTTCTCCAGAGGGGACACACATCTTTGTCTAAAGCTTAGCAAACACCAGTGTCCAGAGGCCAGCCTGTAGGAAATCCCCAGCGGGTCACAAAGTCTGGGATCCTTGAGAACTGAACTCAACACCTCCCCCAGACAGCTGTCCCTGCCCTGATCTGCTTATGACAGATGTTCTCTTTTTGAAAGGTAGGCAGAACCTGAACCAGGGAGAAAATATTCTAAATTAAGGAAATGGCAGAGTCCAAAATGCTAGGTCCTTTGCCTTTAGATTCTGAAGCTTTGAAGGTTTGGGGGAGGAGAAGGTTATGAGTTTTTCTTTAATTTCTGTGAGATCTGGCAACCAAATTCAGCAATCTGCCTCAAGGAAGCCCCTGGCTGGCCCCCCATCCTGTTATCACAAGTGCACCAGCAGAGACAATATGAAAAAGCTACAAACATTCCCCGATGGGGTCAAGGAGGTGAAATCCCATTCCGTTGGAGACCTTCTTGCACTGCCATAGAGTGCAGGCCAGAGCTGGGCTGGGGGAGGCAGAGGGAATGGAGAGGGCCAGGTTGGTGAATGCAGCATTACAGACTCCGAGTACATGCGGCCGACATTCTAGAGCATCACATCTCACTCAATAAAAGTGCTTGCCAAAGCTGTCTAGTTGCCATGACCGGCCGAGGAGCTCTTTGCCTGCCTCCAACTCTTGTTAAGTGGTTTCTTTAATTGCACAATTCCTTTTCTTGGTTTCAAGCAAGAGAGTCTCCTTAATGGTGTCCTCTAAAGCAATTGTACTGGTTTTAAAAATGACAGGATTTGGGGTTAGAAGTGATATAATAATGGGAGCAGACCGACAAGCATTTCACAACTGAAAGAAAAAGTGCCCGCAATATTCTAAAGTTTAACCTGTTATTAATATTTTCTTCATCACTTTCTCAAGTCTGAACAATTTGTAAAGCAATAAATCAATTCCCATTTTGCAGAATTTATAATTCTGATCATTCTGCAATGCTCACATTGAAAATCTAATGATCAGTTCTCCTGAATGTTTGAAACTTGCTCTAACACACTGCTGCATATCAGGGATCCCAGTCACCTTATTATACAATAACTAAGTAGCAGAACCGTGATATGGAGAGTACTGGATCTCGAGTTGGATCACTTGTGTTCTTGTCCTGTCCCTAGTATTTATTTATCTGTGTGAACTTCTGCCAATCTCTTAATCCCTCTAAGCCTCAGTTTCCTCATCTGTAAAATAGGGGTTTGGATGAGGTGACCTCTAAAGTTCTTTGTAATTCTAGGACTGATCATAATATAAAATATTTTTTCTTCTCTTTTCCCTCACAAAACTAATTTAATTTAGTAAATATTTGTTTATTTTTAATTGAAGCTTTTTATTTTCAAAACATATGCAGGGCTAATTTTTCAACATTGACCCTTGCAAAATTTTGTGTTCCAATTTTCCTCCCTTTCTCCCAACTCCCACCCCTAGATGGCAAGTAATCCAATAAACATGGTTAAAAAATGTAAATCAAATATATGCCTATATTATCTTGCTGCACAAGAAAAATCTGATTAAAAAGGAAGAAAAAGAGAAAGAAAATAAAATTCAAGCAAACAATAACAAAAGAAGTGAAAATGCTATGTTGTGATTCCCCACTTAGTTACCATAATCCTCTCTCTGTGTGCAGATAGCTCTCATCATCACAAGATCATTGGAACTGGCCTGAAGCATCTCATTGTTGAGAAGAACCATGTCCATCAGAATTGATCATCATATAATCTTTTTAAAAAATTATTAAAGCTTTTTATTTTCAAAACATATGTTTTTCAGCATTGATCCTTGCATTAGCTTTGAGTTCCAAATTTTCCCTCTTTCCCTCCATCCTATCCCCTAGATGGCAAGTAATCCAATATATGTTATATATGTTAAAATATGTTAAATCCAATATATGTAAACATATTTGTACAATACTCTTGCTGCACAAGAAAGATCAGATCAAAAAGGAAAGAAAAGGAGTAAGAAAACAAAATGCAAGTGAACAATAACAAAAAGAATGAGAATGTTATATGTTGTGATCACATTCAGTTCCCATAGTCCTCTCTCTGGGTGTAGATGGCTCTCTTCACCACAAGATCATTGAAACCGGCTTGAATCATCTCATTATTGGAAAGAGTCTCATCCATCAGAATTGATTATCAAGAGGGCAACTAGGTGGTGCAGTGGATAGAGCACCAGCCCTCAAGTCAGGAGGACCTGAGTTCAAATTTGAGCTCAGACACTTAACATTTCTAACTATGTGATCCTGTGCAAGTCACTTGACACCAATTGCCTCAAGAAAAAAAAAATTGGTCATTGTATAATCTTGTTGCTGTATACAATGATCTGGTTCTGCTCACTTTGCTTAGCATCAGTTCATGTAAGTCTCTCCAGGCTTCTCTAAAATCATCCTGCTGGTCGTTTCTTATAGAACAATAATATTCCATAACATTCATATACTATAACTTATTCAGCCATTCTCCAACTGTTGGGCATCCTCAGTAAATATTTATTAAGCAACTACTTATTAAGTATCTTTTCTGTATCTTTTCCAGAATACATGGTTATAAAGTTTGTGTTGTATTCTGGAAAGATATTTTGATAAGATAGGACTCTTATATCCATGAAGCCCATCTAGTAGAAATGCTTTCAAGTCTAATCATTGAATTTGGAGCTGGAAGAGACCTTTGAGGTACCTGTGCATTTCAAAGTGCATCCCTATCTCCACCCCACCCCTATTTTACAGATAATAAAGTTTCCAGAATCCAGAAAGGATGACTGACTTCCCCAGGATGATATAGGTAATAAATAGAATAACTGGAATTTGAATCTAACTGACTCAAAAGCCAATTATTTTTCTACTTTATAGCAAAAACCTGATTAGCATAAATAATTAATTAAGAATATTTGAATTATTCAAATTCATATTATTTGAAGTTAAAATTATGTAAAATGGGACAACTGGTTCTAACCCAGTAGAAATGCGTAGTACAAATTCAGATAATATGACCATTTATTGTTATTCATTATTTGACCACTTTGGGACCCAGCTATATCATACTGCTTAGTATTACAGCATAATTCAAAGATACAGTATCTGGAATTTACATAGTGATGCATATCTATACATACACACATATGTTTGTGTACATATATATTAACCTCAATGAGCTTCAGTTCCCTTATCTGTAAAATAAATATGAATAATACATTATCGGGACAATCAAATGAGATTATATATCTAAGTATGTATGTATACGTATATATATATATATATATATATATATGTATGTATAATATCCATTTTATAGATAAGGAAACCAAGATTCAGAGAGGTCAAATGTCAGAGGTAGGTGCTGGACCCATGTCTCACAAACTTTTTACACAAAACACATTGAAGTGACAAAGTTGATGAAAACAGAAAAGTCAAAAGTCATTTTTCCCCCTCAAAAATAAAAGATTCCCCATATCAGTAATAATTAGAGAAGTGCATATTAAAGTAATTCTAAAGTTCTACTTCACATCTAGTAGACTGGAAAAGTTGACAAAAGAAAATGATTGTAGGGAAATGAGCACAATGACGTATGGTGAGTGGAACTATAAATTGGTCTGGCCCTTCTGGAAAGCAATTTATACTATGCCCCCAAAGTTACTAAATGTTGCATACTTTTTGACCAAGAGATATGAAAGGGAGGGATTCAGAGAAATCTAAGAACATATATTAAATGACACAGTGAGATGAACAGAACCAAAGGAACAATTCAAAAACAAACAACTCTGAGAAATTTAAATTGATGTCTCTGATTAATGTAATGATCAATCCTGACTCCAGTGGACCAATGATGATCTTTACTACTTACCTCCTGACATTAAAAATCCAGAATAAGTCATACTCCTTGTTTTTAGAAAATGTGAGAATTTGTTCTACTTGACTACATGTATTTGTTATAAGGGTTTTTTTTCCCCCTTTCTTTTTCTATTAAATAGTATGTGTTCATAGAAAAAGGTAAGAGGAAGAGAAGATAAATGTTCATTGAAAAATAAAGCAAGATGGAAAAAATTAAGAAGTCATCTCTTAAATAAAGTCTAAATTTGATTTGGTGCAATTTCTGCCCACTTCTCATAGTTCTGCCTTCTTAAAAGCATAATACCTTTTCTAGGTGATAGTCCTTCAGATACTTAAAAGCCTTAAGTCCTCTATAAAGCATTTTCTTTTCTGGGTTAAACTTCTTCAACTCCTTCAATATGGTGTGACCTCAAGGCCTTTCACTTTACTGATTACCTTTATAAGTGGTGCTCAAACTGAACATAGTGCTTTTCTACTTTATAGCAAGAACATGATTAGCATGAATAATTAATTTTAAGGAATATTTGAGTTATTTAAATTCATATTATTTGAAGTTATAATTATGTAAAATGGGACAATCATTTTTAACCTGGTAGAAATGCGTAGTACAAATTCAGATAATGTGACCATTTTTGTTATTTATATTCATATCCAGCTATATGTGGACTTATTAGCGAGAATAATACTTTAACCTCCCTAGTCATGATCACTACATCACCCTGCTATAGGGAGTTATTAAGTTTGAGAGTTAGGAACCGATGCATAGCATATGTAAATGTATGGAAGCATCTTCTAAAGGGCTTCTACAACCCATATTGTACCTTTTGTAAACCACATTATGCCTAAGTTTGTATGGCCCTAACAAGCAATGGAGTTTAAATTCATTCCTTTAATAATTGTCCAGTATCCAGCTGACCAAATGGTCCAGATCTCCTGGGAACCCTTTCCCGAAACACCTGTCACTATTACTGACAGAGATTTAAGAAAACAACTGTTTAAGCTCTTCTTGTCTTTAATAAGAGGAGAAATCAGGAGACCTTGAATGATTGTAGGCCCTTTGGAAACTTGTCTTTTCAGTTTTTCTTCATTTGTTGGGTGGTAGAGCTGAAGATTTCATGAAGAAGAGTTGAAGATTAATTAGTAAATCCTAGAGGTTATTCACTGTTCCTTAAAAGCTTGGGGATCCATGAACATTCTTGTGGGATTACATGAATATCAAATGTTCTTCCTCAGGGTTGCAAAAAGGAGAGTGTATTCTTTCTCAGGGTTCTGTGGAGGAAAATGTTGTCTTCCTCAGGGCTGGGTACAAGGGAAATATGACCAACGAAACCTTGACCATCTCTCTTTTCCAGGTCTCCCCCCAAATACTATGGCAAGGGCTGCAAAAATAGTTATGAATACTACCCATTACCTGCTGATATTTTGTGTGAGTAGTATCACAAGGTAAGGAATCTTTTCCAGTAGATATCTATTTATATCACAGTTTGCAAACAGCAAGAGAACTCTTTTGAAGTATTTGGTATAAAAATGAATAGCAGTTTAAAAGAAATTAGGCATAGACCAACACCTTATACTGGGTACCAAGAACAGGTCAAAATGGGTAAATTATTTAAACATAAAAATAAAATTATGATATCAATCATTAGTAAATTTGGGGAGCAAGGAAAAACATGTTTTCAGATTAGTGAATAAGAGAAGAATCTATGTTCAATGAAGAGATAAAAAGGATCACAGGAAGCAAAATGGATAAGTTTTTACACAAACAAAATTAATGTAGCCAAAATTAAAAGGAAAGCTGAAAACTAGGAAAAAATTAGGTAGGAATCTTCTCTGATAATGGAGTCATTTCTCAAATATACATTGAACTTAGTCAAATTTGTAAAAATAAAAACCATACCCAATTAATACATGGTCAAAGGAAATGAACAGGAAGTTTTGAGAAGACAAAATCAGAACTACCAAAAATGGTCATGAAAAATGCTCTAAATTTCTAGTTGGTTAGAAAAATGGAAAAAAAGATTGGATCAACATTATAGAAAAGCAAAATGAGAAATGCTGAGGAGAATGTGGAAAAAATGGGACTCTACTTCACTGTTGATGGAGTTGTGAACTAATCTAATCATTCTAGAGCACAATTTAGAACTATGTCCAAAGGGTTGTAAAACTGTGCATACTCTGACTCAGCAATATTACTATTAGCTCCATATCCCAAAGAGATCTAAAAGGGGGAAGGGAATTATTTGTAATATTTATATTTATATCAGCTCTTTTTTGTGGTAGCAAAGAATTAGAAATTGAAATAATTACCTATCCATTGGAGAAAAACTGAACGAGTTGGATAATTGTGACATCATTGTGCTCCAAGAAATAAGAAGCAGGATGTTTCCCAGAAAAACATGGGAAGATACTGATATAAAATGAAGTGAGCAGAACCAGTAAACATGGTACACAATAACAACAATATTGTACAGCAATCAACTGTGCATGACTTATGATCAAGACAATGACCCAAGATTCTGATCAACAAAACTTTCCTAGAGAATTCTAAAGAACCCATGATGAAAAATATCCATCTCCAGACATAAAACTGATGAGCTCTCAATGCTGATTGAAATATGCTTTTTTCACTTTCTCTATTTTTCTTGTTTTTGTGTGTAGACATATTGAAATATGACTAGAGTGAAAATTTTTTTGTATGACCTCACATGTATAAACAAAATCATATTGTTTGCCTTTTTAAGGAGGAGTAAGGAGCAGGAAAGAGGATGTGGAACTCAAAATTTTTAAAAATGAATTTTTAAAATTTACATGTAATTGGGGAACATATAATAAAAATATTTTTAAAATTAAATATTTGGAGTACAAGGTACAATAAGAGGTAAATAATCCATGAGTTTGATTCTGGAGAGTGAATTTTTCTTTCAAAGTCCAGAACACTTGTTGGTATTTAATCTTTGGTATCACAGTTGCCTGCCCAATGAACTTCCCCAACTCAATCCCTCATCTTTCTCCTCTTTTTTCCTCCCTTACCTTGATGAGAAAGGCACAACTGAGACTAGAGCTTAAAACTGCACTAAGACATTTTGGAACGCCCTGTACTTCATAATGCATTTGAGATTTTTATGAGCTGATGATCCAAGATGTACAGTTTATTCATTTTCTTCCTTAAAAATAAACTGTGGAGAGAGTATCTTGGCCTAATGAAAAGTATTTGGCAGAGGACAGAGAGGGTAAAGAGGCAAGAACTTTTACAGTCACGATATATGATAACAGGGGCAATAAAAGCAGAACAGGATATTAGAGATTAGGGCAAAGGCATTTTTTTTAACCAGACCAGTGATTCCATTGGTATAGGAAGTCCCCAATGAGATAGGCCCTCAACCAACACAGCCCAACATCTGTTTTATAATTTATAGTTTGAGAGATTAAGTGACCACAGAGACAATATAGATTAGAAATGGGATTTGAATTCAGATCTTCCTGCTGCAGAGAATGACTCTCTATCCATTTCACCTCACTGCCTCTTAAGGCAGGACAATGAGCTTCAAATTGTTTAGTGGTTAACTGAACAGACAGATGAGAGGCTGAAGTCAGTGATTCAGATGGCTGGAATATTTAGAATTTATTGGGAAGACTCCACTATTCAGGACAGATTTCCCCTTGGGAAAGATCTGATTACCAAGAGTCAAAGGGATGGTCTGGGAAGATTCTTTACAGAAACCATGTGTTCAGGATACAAACACAGAATCAACAAACATATATTATATGCTCAATAAATACTTAGGATCACAGATTTAAATTGGAAAGGGCCATCTAGCTCACTGCCCCCCCCCCATATGACAAATGAAGGGATGGAAGTCCAGAAAATTAAGTGATTTGACTAAAATGATATAGCTGCTAAATGTCAGAGGAAGAAATTTGAACACAGGTCCTCTGCTGTTAGGGTCAGTACTTTTTCCATGAATAAACCTCCAGCTATTAGACTGAATTGCACTTTACAATCTTATAAATTTAGAAAAGATTTGGTTTGTATTTTATAAAAGTGCTATTAAACTTGTTAGAAACTCAGTGTTCTCCAGATCAGTGATGATATATTACAATCTTCAAAGTGATATTTCATGGAGTAAACTGCTGTCAAGTCAGTTTTCCCTCTTCTAGTTGAAAAAAAGGGTCAGTTCTGAAAACTCAACCACAGGCTTAAAGCAGCCAGTCTTCATGGCTGCCCACTCAAGAGCCATTCCATTGCACCAAAAAGATATAGTGATAAGTTAAGACCTGCTTGGCATCATATTAAGGAAAAATTCCTCCTGTTTAACAATAACAGCAACTTCAATATCACCCTTCACTGCCCAAAATTGTTATTAGAAATTCAGTGGGCATCTCTGTGTCCCAGTTTTCTTCATTGGTAAAATGTAAATGATAATATGTTGATTGCCTGTTTAACAATATTGTTATAAGGAAAGTACTTTTACAATGCTCTATATCTGAGGTTTTTAACCTGATGCCTGTGAAATGAAATATATGTTTTTATAACTTAAAAATATATATTTTTATAACTATTTCATTATAACTAATTTCCTCTATAATCCTGTATATATCTTATGCATTAAAAAAAACTTTATACTGAGAAAGGGTTGTAGACTTTATCAGACTGCCAAGTGGGTGTATGAAACAAACAAAAAAGCTAAGAATTCCTTTTTCATATTAATGTGAATTGATATTATCGATAACAAGAATACTTGTTATTCTGAAACTTCTTACTATATAAAGTTTAATGTCATCCATTGACCATAATAATGTAAACACTGCACCACATTTCACCCAATGTCTTCTCTATGAACCATCCCAGAAAGAAACCATATATCTTAATAGCAAAGCTTTTAATTATGTCAGAGTTAGCAAGTAAGGGAAATCAAGCAATAGAACTATTCCCCATATACCTATATGAAGGAATACAATCTCTCAGGTCACCAGAAAATCTGAAAAACTCCACAGACAAGTCATTCTTGCAGGTAAGGGAGGATTGTGATGTAACAAGAACACCTCTCATAGCTCATCTCCCCGAATCTAGTTCTACATCACTGGTACTCCATTAGTCTCTGAAACAGACAACTATGCTTTGATAAGATATTACTGCCCTCTGCTGGACCTGTCTCCTGCTATTATGGGCTCTTTCCTTGGAGAGAATGTTACTCTTTTGTGAGACTGTCCTGGGTCAATATATCTGGGGACCAGTAAACACTTTTTTAGTTCTTTTGTTAATCAGGTCTACCTATGGCTAATACTCAGGTATCTATTACACCTTTTATAAAACATAACTCACAGTTTCCCCTCTCCCAACAGAAAGTCTTTCTTGAATTAGGGCACATAAAATCTTTCAACTTCCGGATCTTGTACCATTTTGTGTAAGTCAATTTTGATAAGTTTCAAGGACAAACTCTGCAACAACATAAGGGGAAAATAGCTGACAACTTTTGCCCTGTACTAGTTTCATTGGCCAAAGGTTTTTGTCCCTTTATTGTTATTTAGTTTAACAAGGATGCTCTTTAAAATGCAAATATTCTTAGAAACATTGTTGTAGCTATTGTTGTTCATCATGGAAGAAGACCAAAGACATCAAAATGTGATGACTTAAATTTGGGCATGAATTGAATTTAAGTGAAGCAGAGTTGCACAAAGTCCTAAGCTTTAATTCTCTCCTAATTGAAGGACAGTGCAAGACAAGTCAAGATGAATGGCAATGGCAGTAGATGATCCTGGTATCTTAGATGTCTGATGAAACTTGAGCACTTCACAAAGCCTGCTTCAGCTTCTTTCATGACTGTTACAACAAATTATTTTCATCTTTCCATTCTGCTAGGAGAAATCTTCATATGTTTGGGGTAGATATTTCCCTAACTCACTGATGGGTTTGAGGTCTGTCGATGACCATCAACCTGGATTAGTCCATCTACTGAAATGGATATGGTTTTACTGAGATGTACTTACTGTGCATGCTGTAATTTCTCAGAACCACAAGTGAGAGATGGGTGATAAATGGACACTAAAGGTGAATGAAAAAGGTTGCTCTGGAAAATGTTTTGCAAGCATTCACACCAATAGTGCTAGTCCTCTATATGGATAAACTCTACATTAAGAGGGTGGTAATTCCCTTGCTCACATCTTTGTGGGAACTAGTACAATTATATCTCACTTTAATGCCCAATAAAAAAGAGGCCTGGCCTAGAGGGAACATACTAGTGTTAGTTTGGGGGACACAAGAAAAATATGAAAGCTTTTCATATTTGAGGAACAGGGAAAGGGAATCAAAGAGATAAAAAGAGTCTCCAAAAATGAATAATGGAAGACTCCAAAGACAAATTACTAAGTTCTCCGTTTTTCTAGAGCTGGTCTTTTTTATCAGTATTTGCCAGGGAAAATTATATATTATGTCAGGAGAAAACTCACAGGTATTGGGAATAATCCTTCCCATTAATCTTTGGAGGACCATAATGAAAGCATGAAGGACCCTTGATTTCAGAACATAAGTCATGCGGCAAGGTAAGTTGGATCGAAAAGTGACAAAGATACATGACTTTATGACTTTTTGAATTCCTGAAAGACTTCTTAGCCACCTTGCTAAGTCCAAGTTTTAAGAATATTCAAGTTCTTATACTTTACTTGGTCCATAGGAAAGTCCACAAGTATTTATTAAGTATTACATGGGCAAGCACTGTATTGAATACTAGAAAATAACAGAATAAACTAGGTTGACTATGTGGAATTTATAAAATCTGCCTCAGTACTTTTCTCAATTGGAACTTGATCCTGAGTTTAGAGAGTGCCTCATACTCAGTCTTATCAGTAAAGGTTTCTCTCCTACCTCTCCATAAAATAGGTTATTGATATTCTAAATATGAAATTATTATCATATAACCAGCTAAGAAATGCATGATGGGAAGAATTGAATCATATCAATTTTGACAATGTTATTGTAAATGAAAGCTTAAGAAAGTTGGTAGTTACAGTTAAATAGAAAGACTGCTTATAGGTTTTCCCTGAACAGAAAAATAAAGGAATCGATAGAAATTGGTTTTATGTGTTCAAAGGCACCAAGAAAGATGATTTTAGAGAACAGATATTCATCTTGTATTAATGTTAAGTAATTTAAGTAATGTTAAATAATTTGTTACAGAGGATGAAAAAGGAATTCAAATTTGCCCTCAGACACTTCCTATCTCTGTGACTCTGGGCAAATCACTCAGATGCCTCAGTTTTTTCCTTCTGTAAAATTACCTGGGGAAGGAAATGACTACATTTTCCCAAGAAAATCCTACAAGGGATCATGAAGAATTGGACCGGATTGAAATGACTGAACAACAACAACAGAATCCTGACCTATTCAAAACAAATTATTGACAATGGAAAAATGGATAATGGATGGAAGAAAGGATATAGACACAGACTTTCATACAGAAATTTAATCACTGTGAAAACAAATGACATTAATGACAAGTTCAAAAGAGATTAAAAATAGCAAAGAACTTAAATTATAAAAATTTTATCTTCTTGCAAAATGGTGAAAGATGGTAGTTTAAAGCAACACTGGTTTAAAATATGAAATCTTACAGAGAATGATGATAGGAGAATTATAAGCAGAATGGCCTCATAAAAGAGAAAAGCAGTGGAGAGTAAAATCAGTTTAAAGGAAGTTTGGCAAGAGACCCAACTCAGCAGTCATATAGAAGACATTTAAGTATGAAGATGAAAAAAGGACAATAATCTGGAGAAAATGGGAAAGATCCATTAAGTTTTTTTAAACAAACTTTTCTTTTTTTTTTAAACTGTAAAGGATAGCAGAGCTATCACATTTGGATATTCACAATCCTGGATATTCGGGGTTCAAAAAGAACAAAGATGTGAAAAATAAATAAGTTAGAGCAAATGAGGTAATAAATCTGTGCTAGATAAATCCTTACAAGGTATCTGAAAGAGAGAATGATGCTAAAGTTTGAAAAACCTCTGGTTTTTATTAGTACTGAGAAAGACAACCAGAAGACAAACAGCTACTAGCAAACACCTACTTTCATATCTACATAAAATTTTTATGACAATCATCTATATATCAAATGAGATAATACATATATAAGGTGCTTTGGAATGTATCAAGATGAATGTAAGGAACAGGTTGGTATTTGTTTATACATTATAGAGTAGATCACATTTATTATCACACAATTGTCTTAAAGATTTAGAGAATACAACATCTCATTTTGTTTTTTATTTGTTGATTAATCTAATTCAGATTGAATATAAGATTTTATTTGTGTCAATGCAAGGTTCAAAAAAAATTTCATGTGCAAGGCAAGATCCTTTAGATGTTATTACTTTTAGATGATGATTTTATTTATTTGTTGGTTTTCAGTTTTTAAAAATGTGCTTCCCGGTCATCAATCTCCTTTTTTACTTTGTAAATATATCCTTTTTGGGATATAATTTTCCCTGAGAATTCTTAAGCTAAATCCAAAAATTTTGGTGTCTCATTTCATCATTATGCTTTTATTTAATTAAATAAATTTCTATGGTTTGCTTTTACTTCTCTTTTTATTTAGAATTTTATTATTTTATCTTTATTTAAATCTTTGTGTTTTGTTTGTGCTCCTTGATTATTATTTTTACTGAATTATGTTCATAAAAGATATATTGACTTATAGTATCTCTGTGCTCTATTACGTGATCAGTTTTTATAAAAGTTTTTTATGATGCTGAGAGAAATGTATTCTTTAGTAGAACCATTCAGAATATGCTATAAGTCTGTTAGCTTTAGTTTCTCCACCTATTTATTCACCTCTTTATTTTACATTTTGCTTACTTTTATTTGTCCAACTCAACTCCATGAAGGGTGTTACAGGCTGCTGGGGATCTAATTCTGACCAGCAGAATAGATGCCTTCATGTGAGAGGATGATAATGATACAAGGAGACTGAGAGGCAATTGCATTCTCTGACGTCTCTCCTCTTCCCTCTTCCCTCCAATTTATTGTATTCCCAATTAACAAGCAACATCTATGTCAGTAAAAGCTGATTTGCAAGTCCTTCAAGTGTGTTATGATTTACAGATGTGGAGGCTTTTGAAGACTCAACTTCTCCCTTCACACTTGGGAATGGTCCTTAAC
The DNA here is from genome assembly GCF_016432865.1 of Antechinus flavipes. Classification (NCBI taxonomy): domain Eukaryota; kingdom Metazoa; phylum Chordata; class Mammalia; order Dasyuromorphia; family Dasyuridae; genus Antechinus; species Antechinus flavipes. The sequence goes on from NC_067399.1 coordinate 90,515,539, forward strand.
AATTGCCCGTTTTTTGTTTTATGGGAACATAATTATTTCCCCCCCACCAGCATGGCCAGTAAGTTTGTCCAGTATTGTGAAATGGGTGAGTCCGTATGCTGAGGATAGTGCAAACAGCACTATCAGAGTTTTTTATGTTTTATTTCTCTGTATGGTTGCAGGGTGAGACACTATAGCAGATGTTGAATCTTGTGCGATTTAATTTACTAATAGTCCATCATGGAGGCAAACTTTCTGACAAACAGAGAAAAGAATTGTAGTCAGAAAAGACATTTTTCATAAGTCTCTCATCAGTCTCCTGGCTCAGCCCTTTGATATTTTGGCCCATTTTAATTACCTCAATTGAAAAAGTCTTACTGGGTCTTTTCTCCCTTTCCTTCCCCGCGAGTTACCAAAGGAACTCTTCTGGACGGAAAGTCACTCATGAACAGGTCTTGAACACTGATGCTTCTTTACTTTTTGTGTTTCTTTTGCCCTATATTGGGTACCATTTGTTACAGGAGCCACCTGCTCGTAGCTGCTGGGGATCTAATTCTGACCAGCAAATGTATCCTTTCATGTGAGAGGATGAAAACAACACAAGGAGACTGAGAGGCAATTGCATTCTCTGACCTCTCTCCTCTTCTCTCTTGCCTTCAATTTATTTCATTCCCAATCCACAAGCAACATCTGCATTAGTAAAGGCTGATTTGCAATTCCTTTAGGGGTGTCATGATTCACAGCTGTAGGAGCTTTTGGAGAATTGACCTGTCCCTTCACATTTAGGCATGGTCCTTAACAGAAGAGAAGATTAAATTCTCTTTATTATTGTGTTACGATCTATGAAATTTCATAATTCACTTCTTTCAAACCTAGTGGAGCCTCCCATATACGGGGACCCTACTTTAGTTCCCTCTCTTCCTTAGTTCTTTGAGTGCTACTCCCACCTTTCTATGTCTTCTCTTTCCCTTCTGCAAGTAGATAGGAAGAATTGAGATTTGATGTCTGTTGCCACAGAATGGTGGTGGGAGAATAGGGATAAGGTATGGTAGCAGAGGCTGTAGCAGAAACAAGGATATTTATTTTGATTCACATGTTATGTCTTTTACCAAAGAAAATTCAAAAGAGATACATGGTCTGACTCCAAAAGTTATATTACTTTTTTAAGAATCTGAAGAGAATGAGATGAGATATCTTCTCACAACTATGACTAGGGAAAAAATATTAAAAATAAACAATTAATTAATTAAAGAAAAACAAATGATATATGGAAAATTTAGGATGGAAGAAGTGGAATGTATTGATAACAATAATTTCAAAAATAATAAGTATAACAAGCTTTTTAAAAGGACATGAAACAAAGACAAAATTCAGGAGAAAAGTAAAATATATTTAAACTAAATTATTGATGTAGATTGTATCTTTAAAAAACCAAACAAGTTATATATGTGTGTGCGTGTGTGTGTGTGTGTGTGTGTGTGTGTGTGTCTGTATAATGGAAGTTTAGTTTCACCTAACTGAATGGTGGAATATGGACATAGACATTCTTCATCCACTTGGCCTTTTTTGTGAAGATGGTTAGGTCACAAGAAATGCAAATTTCTTCTAGGAGAATTTTCAGGGTCCTGGGATTTAATACAATTATCATCCACAGATTTTTGGATTCTGTGTCTAACAAAGTGGTAGTTCTAGACATTTTCTCCAGTCATCTCCACCTCTTAATAAGGACCAAAAAGAGTAATTCTGATCCAGAGAATTTCAAGCAGGGATATGCTGGAGCCAGCTCAAACTGACTATCAAGAAAGGATTAATGGATTTTTAATATGAATGTTCACACCTCAGTAATCAGCAAAGTCTACAGTGGCTGATTTATTATGTTGTTAAATTCTTGCACTAAAGAAAGTTTTAGTACTGTAGATTAAATTTAAAAGTGTGTCATGTATACATTCTTATTTTTTAGAGAGCTGGTTGTCAAACATAGCACAGCCCTGTTTACAACTCCTTCCATAGACCACAACACCAATAAGCTGAATAAGGTAACAGCCTTAAGAATTTAAAGTGGAGAATTCTAATTCCTGATATGCTTGCTCAGCACTTGTAGCACTCACATTCTGGCAGGGCATACACAACCTGACTCACCCTCTTGCTTGAGAATCTGCTCAGTAATTTCTCTGTTCTTGAGCTCAACTGTCATATATCTTAGCCTAAATACTCTACTGGTATTTCACAGATGTGAGCCGAGGAACACTTAAGTCTCTGAGAAATTAAAAAAAAATTCAACAGGCATTTATTAAATGTTTGTTATATGCCAGACACTATACAAAAGGGTTTGGATAGAAAGAGAAGCAAAAATATTTCTGCCCTCATGAAGCTCCAATTCTAATAGGAATGACAATTTGCAAAACTTCTATATGCATATGGTACAACATTAATATAATGTCTTCCAAATGTCTCATTGCAGTTTTAATCCTTAATATAATTTAAGCTTTAACCTTTAATAACTTAAAATTGTCCTAAATCTATTAGGACATCCAGAAGAGGGTAATCCCAAAAGGAAATTACTAGCAATGGGAGGAACTGGGAAAGGCCTTTTGCAGAAGGTGAAATTTGAGTTAAGTCAGAGGTAGGGGTGAGAAGGAAGAGTATTCGAGGTTTGAGAGCAGCAGGTAAGAAGTCACAGTCAAGATATGGAGTGTCACATTGTGGGGAATAGCAAGTAAAAGTTGGATTGTAGAATGTGCGGTGATCACAAGTGGAGAAACTTGGAAATGTAGAAATAGGACAGATTGTGAAGGACTTTATTTTTTAAAGTATTTTTAAATTATATTTTTTTTATTTTCAAAATGTCAGAGTTATCCATTCATCTCTACAAAACCCTGTGTTCTATTTTTCCCCTCCCTTCCCCTATTCCTCCAGTCAGCAAGTGATCCAATATATGTTAAACATGTGCGATTTCTCTATACATATTTCCACAAGTATCATACTGCACAAGAAAAATCAGTTACAAAAGGAAAAATTAGAGAAAGAAAACAAAATGCAAGCAAACAACAAAAAAAGAGTAAAAATACTATGTTGTGGTCCACACTCAGTTCCCATAGTTTTCTGTCTAGATGGCTCTCTTCATCACAAGACCATTGGAACTGATCTAAATCACCTCATTGTTGAAGAAAGCCATGTCCATCAGAATTGATCATTGTATAATCTTGCTGTTGCCCTGTATAATGATCTCTTGGTTCTGCTCATTTCACTCAGAATCAGTTCATGTAAGTCTCTTCAGGCCTTTCTGAAATCATCCTGCTGATTGTTTCTTACAGAACAATAATATTCCATAACATTCATATACCATAATTTATTCAGCCATTCTCCAATTGATGGGCATCCACTCAGTTTCCAGTTTCTTGCCACTACAAAAAAGGCTGCCACAAACATTTTTGCCCATACAGGCCCCTTTCTCTCCTGTAAGATTTCTTTGGGATATAAGCCCAATAGAAACACTGCTGGATCAAAGGATATGCACAGTTTGATAACTTTTTGAGCATAGTTCCAAATTGCTCTCCAGAATGGTTGTATCAGTTCACAACTTCACCGACAATGTATTAGTGTCCCAGTTTTCCCACTTCCTTCCTTCCATCCCTTCCAACATTCCGCATTATCTTTTCCTGTCATTCTAGCCAATTTGACAGTTGTGTAGTGGTATCTCAGAATTGTCTTAATTTGCATTTCTCTGATCAATAGTGATTTGGAGCACCTTTTCATATGACTAGAAATGGTTTTTAATTTCTTCATCTGAAAATGCCTGTTCATCCTTTGATTTATGAATTGGAGAATGACTTGAATTCTTATAAATTTGAGCCAATTCTCTGTATATTTTAGAAATGAGGCCTTTATCAGAACCCTTGAATGTAAAAACTTTTCCCTCCATTTATTGCTTCCTTTCTAATTTTGTCAGCATTGATTTTCTTTGTATAAAAACTTTTTCACAATATAATCAAGATTATCCATTTCACATTCAGCAATACTCAAATTCTTCTTTGGTCACAAATTCCTTCCTTGTATTTCCAGAAAGATATTGGTAGATAAGAGTAGGTTATAACATATAACAAATTGAGAAATAACTTTGAAGAATAGCTAAAATAAAGGATGTCAGCAAGGAGATATAGGAGCAAAAAAAGAAAATGAGCTAGTCAGAGGTAAGAGAGGAGTATCACAAGTGTCAGTCAGTCAATCAGCATTTATTAAATGTTTACTTATTCTAAAATTGGTGCTAGGGGCTGGAAATCCAAAGAAAGACAAAAAATCTCAAGAAGCTTATAGTCTAATAGGGAAGACAATATGCAAAGATCTATACATGAACAATTTATATACAAGATAAATTGAAAATAAACTATAGATGGAAATTTCCATTGGTGTCCTCTCACTGTCAGGATAAAGTAAGAGAAAAGACTTAGATACTGCAGAGAACTTTGCTATTTAAGTGGTTTATGTAGGAGGACATGAGCAGGGCCACAAAAGCTAGGGGAAGTTAAAATGGGTTGTGATCTTCATGGTGGAGGGATTATCGAAATTGATGAGATCACAGAACCATTTGAGAACTTGAGGCCTGAGAATAAAGAGGACAAATAGTTATCCCCTTAATTGGATCTGGGAAACCAATAATTTATAGAAGGCTTTATTTCTTCATTCATTAATTGCAGTCATTTATTGAATGGGCATCTAACAAACATTTATTAGGAACCAACTCTACATGATACCAGATACTAAGGAGATAATTGAATTGAGGCCTTTAAACTCAAGGAACAGTTAGGTGGCCCAATGGGTGAATCAGGAATCAGGAGGATTTCAATTCAAATCCCAAATCTAGCCTCAGATCTTGGTAGGTTTGGGATGCTGTGTAAATCACTAACTTCTTAAAACCCATATCACATGGTTGTAGTAGTCACTTGATGAATGTTTGTTTCTCCCTTTTGCATAATCAATGAATCAATGCAATAGAGCACATGAGGCCTAATGCACATAATTGATTAGATGAGGGATATTTGATGAGAAGGAAAGTGTGTTTCCTTATATCACTGAGACCATTCCCCACAAATCAGGGATTCTTACGCTGTTTTGTGTTATGCATTCCTTTGGCAGTGTGGTGGAGTCTAGAGATTGATCCCTTCACAGAGTATTTTTTTTTTTTTTTTTTTGCTGAGGCAATTAGGGTTAAGTGACTTGCCCAGGGTCACACAGCTAGAAAGTGTCTGAGACCAAATTTGAACTCAAGTCCTCCAAATTTCAGGGCTGGTGCTCTATCCACTGTACCACCTAGCTGCATCCCCAGAATAGTATTTTTTAAATTAAAATTTTTTCAAAATGTATGCATAGATAATTTTCAACATTCACCCTTGCAAAATCTTATATTCCAAAATTTTTCATCCTTTCTCCCCATCTCCTCCCATAGACAGCAATACAATACATGTTAAACATGTGCAATTCTTCTATACATATTTTTACAACTATCATGCTACACAAGAAAAATCAAATCAAAAGGGAAAAATATAAAAAAAAAATCAAGCAAACAACAACAAAAAAGTGAAAATACTCTTCTGTGATCCATACTCAGTCCCCACCATGCTTTCTCTGGATGCAAATGGCTCTCTCCATTACAAAACCATTGGAACCGGCCTGAATCACCTTGCTGTTGAAAAGAGCCACACCCATTAGAATGAATCATTGTATACTCTTGCTATTTCTGTGTACAATGTTCTCCTCATTCTACTCACTTCACTTAGCATCAGTTCATATAAGTCTCTCCAGGCCTCTCTGACATCATCCTGCTGGTCATTTCTTATAGAACAATAATTTTCCATAACTGACTAGTATTTTTAAGTACATAAAATAAAACATAAACAATTACAAAGGAAACCCATTATATTGAAATACGTTTTTTCTCAATAATGTTTTATTTTTCCAATTACATGTAAAGATAATTTTCAACATTCATTTTGGTAAGATTTTAAGTTCTAAGTTTTTTTTTCTCCCTCCCTCCCTTACCTTTCTCCTCTCCCAGATAGCAAGCAATCTAATATAGTACAATCATTTTAAATATATGAAATAAATTGTTTAGATCTGACTTCATTTGTGTGGAAAGTGTTTTGTAGTTTTGCTCATATAGTTCTGGACTTTCCTTTGGCAGATAGATTCCCAAATATTTTATACTATCGGCAGTTATTTTAAATGGAATTTTTTTTTTGTATCTCTGACTGTTGGATTTTGTTAGTGATGTATAAAAATGTTGAGGATTTATGTGGATTTATGAAATACAATTATTAAAATATTTTTGTAAACAAGATTATGGACTCTTGGTTAAGAACCTTGAATGTAAACAGAAGCCTGCTCTTCCTGTACATATTCCTTCTCATGTACTCCACAGAGCTAATGGTAGAATGAGGTTGTGCTAAATGAAGACTTTGTTGATTTATTAACTGATTGAAGTTGCTGATATTTAATAATAGAGAGGCTTCACAGGTTCATTCACAATTTGGGTAAATTTTTCATAGTCATTCCTAGTTCCAATAAATCACCTTTTAGAACCTAGGTGATCAGAAATATTTTCTGTTCCTCTTCTTATTAAATGAGAAAATTAAAGTCATAGAATCTTAGAATTGGAAAAAAAAAATTCCAAAATCAAGTATCCCAACTTTTATTTGAGGCACGCATCACTTTTACAATATTTATAAGTAGTCAGCCAACATCATCATCATCTTCATTAACGTTTTTTACTATATGTCAAGGACTGTACTAAGCCCTTTATAAAAATTAATACAATTGATCCTCATTAGCATATGATATCCTGACTTTGGGGAAGTGAGTATTTTCACTGTAGTGGAGTATAGAAGAATATAAGCTATGGTACAAGGTAAGCAAGGGGACATAGTAGAAGAAGGTCTTGTTTCTTCCTTAGCTATACCAAGATGGTGCACCTAAGATATGCCTTCATGCCTTTGTAAGTGCCCCATTCTAATCCTCAAAGAAAGGGGTTTCCTTCTTTGTAGCTGCTCTCATTGCCACCCCCACATTCCTAAATACTTGGAAACCTTCCCCTCTTCACACCTAGTCCTATTCCTTGGTCTTTGAAGTCTCTTCAACTCTACTTATCTCCTTCCCAGAAAGACTGGGAATTTGAAAGATATCATTCTTGTGAACTAGAGAACCAATTGCAGTTTCACAGGTATTACTAGAAATTAGTAGAAAACAACTCATACCATCAATGGAAGGATATTATATCTTGTTCAAAAGAAAAAGATTAGACCAAAAAATGGATCACTAGAGTGATGCTGCATATCAATATGGTGAAAATCTATGAATCTCAAGGGATATGCATTAGGTGAGGGCTAACAGAGGGAGAAGTATTAGAATAGGGAAGTAGGTAGAGCATTTATTAAGTACCAGTTATGTCCCAGGAACTGTGCTAAGTATTGGAGACATAAATATAATTAAGTAAAAAAGTCTCTGACCTCAAAAAAATTATATTTTGATGGGAGAAGTCCATACAAAAAAGGGAAGTGGAAGGAGGTGAGTTGTAGTGGTGGTGATGAGGAATTGGTGTGGAGGCTGGGTTTTTTTTGGAGATTTTTTTTTGCAAGATTAAGCAAAAACTCACTTATATATTATAGGTTGCCCAGCCAGAAGGAGGAAATGAATAATGACTCCCAGATGCAGCAGGCATTGGGGCATGATATAATTGAAATTGTGGATTTTAGCTCTATGGACATCTGCTAAAGGTCTTTGTCAAAGCTGGAATGGTTCACTTTGGATAAATGTATGCACAGCAAAGTCTGTAGATGGTGAAATACCAAGTCATTGCCTGTTTTTAAGGCTATTTCAGACACATGCTTCTCTTACTACATGACCCAAAGCTTTCCACACATTTATTTTGTTTCTGAGCATGACTAGTTTGTATTATTTCCCCAAAGAGGAGCCAGAAGCAATTTAAAGTATAACTGGGGGAAAAGAGGGAGTATTAATTTTTCTATATGGATGAAATAATTACCAGCATCTTGGAAATTATTAAGAAAAAAACAAACTTGGGACAGTAGCTGAAAATATTCAATATAATGGAAATGCAGCTAAATTCTCCTCATAGTGGATTTAGGACTAAATTATTAGATGAAGGAGAGCTAGGGAAGCAGGATTATGCTCCCAATCAATAAATAACAAATTTTTTAAGACTATGTGCCTGGGATACAATCAGTCAATAAACATTTCTTAAGTACTAGTTGTTTGTGAAAGCTGGACAGTCTACCAGCGCCATGCCAGAAAACTGAATTGCTTCCATTTGAATTATCTTAAGAAGTTTCTGAAGCTCATCTGGCAAGATAAGGTCCTGGACACTGAGGTTCTTTCTCAAACTAAACTGACAAGCATTCAAACTCTAGCACAGAGAGTATAACTCCCATGGGATGGTTACGTTGTTTGAATACCAAACATACATTTGTCTAAAAATTTCTATTGGTCTGATCAGTCACAGGTGGACACACTGTACCTTAATTTCAATATAATGATGTCATTTTGGTCCTCTGTGAGAATAAAAGACAACAAACAACCAATTAAGCACTAATTTACTGTGTGCCTAGCATTGTGCTAAGGGCTGGGATACAAATATATGTATATATGTATTCATGCACATATATTTCTGTCATTTATGTTTATTGGTGTGCATGTATGTATACATGTATTTTATGTATATTTGTATGTATGCATATATATGCATATTTGGGGTATATTCCTCACACATATCTGCCACCAAGAAGTTTATAATCTAATAGGTGAAACACTGAAAAAAGGAAGCTGGAAAGCTGGGGGTGGGGAGTTGAAAGGAGAGAGGGTAGAGTAAGTGTTTGACTTGGGGGACAAGAAGGAAAAATCAGACAAGTCTTAAAGTAGTGTAGCCAGGTAAAAAATAAGATATTCTGACCTGGAGCTCCCTCCTTAAATGAAAGTTTGGGAGTTCATGGCTCCTCCCTCCAATAAAAGGGATAGAAGTGGTGATAAGTTATTGAGGTTGATGGGATCTTGCAAAATAAAGAGATTTTCCCAATAATGAGCTTCCTGGAGCATGATGGAAAAGTCAGAGCAGTTCTTAAAATGGAGTAGCCAGGCAAGAAATGCAGAAAGGGCACAAGTTGACATGTGTACAAATACAAAGAGTGAAAAATTTTTTACTTGCAAAGAGCTCACAGCAATTTTGACTAGAAAAATGCAACACTGCCTCCTTCCTCAAGTTCCCTGAAATCAGACTGACCCTAGTGCATTCCTGCCATTCTTCAGACTTACAGGTACAAGATCAGATTTGCTGATGGCATGTTTGTGGAATAAAAGGCTTTAACAATTTGGCCAAGGAAGAAGGGAAAGATGAAACAAGATGACCGAGGCATCTCAAATATTGCCAAGATGTTCCCAAAAGGAGAGGTGCCAGTGAACAGCCTGACTGAAGGAGGTGGGGGGCCTCCTGTACCCCAGACTGACCGCCACATACAGGAGTCTTAAGATGAGAAATCCAGATTAGAGGCTCAATTAGGCAAAGCATGAACTTCAATTCAGCAAATATTCAAGACCCAGGGGACCCCAACAAGAATTCTGAGCTTACATGGAGTTAAGCTCATGCGGGGGAGGTCCGATCCCAAAGAAAATCATTTTTCTCACTGGTTCTATCCCTATGTTGGAGTAAATCTTTATACATTTCTAAAACAAAGCTTTGGATTGACTCATGTCCAGGGTCACTCTGAAATGTGGGTAACAAGAAGTGCTGTGCTTATTAAGGAGCTCTTTTGGGGCTGGTAGATGGCACAGTGGATAGAGCAAAGGCCCTGAAGTTAGGAGGACCTGAGTTCAAATTCAGCCTCAGACACTTAACTGTGTGACCTTAGGCAAGTCTCTTGATCCCAATTGCCTCTCCAAAAACAAAACAAAACAAAAAAACAGGTAAAAAAATGAAATGAGCTCTATGGGGAGGGAATGTATGTACTCACAGACTTTAACATTTTATCCATCGCTTTCTTACCTCTAGACAATCAACAAAACAGTCAAGTCTTAATTTGGGGGTGTTCTTGTTCAGTTGTTTCAGTTATGTCCAATGGCCCTTCATTATTGCATTCAGCGTTTTCTTGGCAAAGATACTGGAGTGGTTTGCCATTTCCTTCTCCAGCACATTTTACAGATGAGGAAACCGAGACAAACATAGTTAAGGGACTTGCCCAACTCGTAAGGGTCAAAGATCAAGTTTGAACTCACATTTTTTTGACTCCAATGCACTCTCCACTGTGTGACCTAGCAGCTGAGGTTTATAGCATTTGCCTATTTCTGAGGTGTATATACACAGAAAATCTAACAATCTGCTTTATCAATGTAGTTAGAACTGACTCCAGCACAACTGGATCTCTAAAGAAATAGTATTCATGAATGTTTTGTATGGGACAGCTATTTCCTCCACCACAGAAACTGAATAACAAAATGGAAGGGAATGGAAAAACATTTCTTGCCTCCTTAACTATTTGCCACTTAGATGTGCTAAGTGATGCACATTTTTAAAAAAGACATGTTCTGCTCCCAAGGGGTTCACAATCTAATTAGAAGGAACAACACACAGAAACGTGCTGCAACAGGGAAAATAAAAAATCAAAATGGTTCTTACAGTATGACAACTGTTTGAAGGAGAGGAAGACTTAAGGGGAGAAAAATGCTCCCCCCTCCATACAAACCTATGGAATGCTAAGAAAATTCTTCCCCCTTGCTTACTGGAAATTCAGTGGTAATTAAAAGCTGGAACATAGTCCCCAAAAAGAGGAAAATCATCTTCACAGTTCATAGAGTCCACAGAGAAGCGATGTAGTTGCTATTGACAATGATCCTTTTTTCTAGCCCTAGTCAATAGGGACCAATGTGGAGCCTCTTGAGTCATCCTAGAAAGGTGCATGTAGCTCAGTAAAGACTATAATGCATATACCCAGCTCCAAAGGAAATGCTCCAGTCCAGTAATCAGCATTTTCCCTGATTATCCCTCCTACATGTTTACTAAGTGCTTACTATGAGTACGATACTGTCCAAGGTTCTGGGAATTAAAAAGACAAAAAATTACCTGCTTTCAAAGAGCTTACATTCTACTGGGGTTAGGGATAGAGGAGATACAGTATATTCATTAATACAAAGTCATTTCAGGAGGGAGAAAATTTTTTTTAAAAGTCAGAATAAGATGTACCCATCACATGCCATTGGAATGAAGTTCAATCTTACACTTTTCCTATACAGGGTTTTCTCTGAGTATAAGTGCTTTGAAATCTCTGAAAAGTAATTCTCCCAGTTAGCTCTCTACTTTACTGTAAAACATTTGCATGTGACCAACTGTTTGGGAAGAAAAGGGGATATATCCCCATGATTAAAATATGTAGTAAAGCTTTATCCATCTTTAATGGCTAGTATTCAAGGATCCTAATAATATGGTTTCAATTTACCAACTTAACCTTATCTGATTCTATCTCATTCTACATAGATTCTGAACTCCATCCAGACAGGGCTTTTCACATATGTAAGAAAGATGGATGCATTTCTGGAAGCCATCTTTTCTTTTCTACCGGTAGAATGTAAGCTTCTCAGAAGCAAGAATTGTTTCTTTTTGTCTTTATCGTTTATCTTTGGAATCAATTGTGAGACATGGGAGAAAGTGATGCAGGACTGCCCAGCATGGCAGACCTGCATGAAATGGGATGTTGTACTCTATAAGCAAAGCAGAATTGCAGTAGCTCAAAACAGATGTGAGATGCACAAATTTATAAATACTTCCACTTCAAATCCATATTCACATGGACTCTTTATGACTAATCTGCACTAGAACCTTTTAAGTTTGTACTGATCTGATCCACCACAGTTGGACACACTATACCTTGACCTTAATATTGTAATGTTATTATAGTCCTCTTCAAGAATGAAGGGCAAGCCTGTTTGTAGTGGCTAGAAACTGGAAAATGAATGGATGCCCATCAATTGGAGAATGGCTGGGTAAATTGTGGTATATGAATGTTATGGAATATTATTGCTCTGTAAGGAATGACCAGCAGGATGAATACAGAGAGGCTTGGAGAGACCTACATGGACTGATGCTAAGTGAGATGAGCAGAACCAGGAGATCATTATACACTTCGACAACGATATTGTATGAGGATGTATTCTGATGGAAGTGGATTTCTCTGACAAAGAGACTTAACTGAGTTTCATTGGATAAATGATGGACAGAAACAGCTACACCCAAAGAAGGAATACTGGGAAATGAATGTGAACTATCTGATTTTTTATTTTCTTCCCGAGTTATTTTTACCTTCTGAATCCAATTCTCCCTGTGCAGCAGGAGAACTGTTTGATTCTGCAAATATGTATTGTATCTAGGATATACTGCAACATATTTAACATATATAGGACTGCTTGCCATCTTGGGGGGGGAGGAGGGAGGGAGGGGAAAAAACGAAACATAAGTGATTTCAAGGGATAATGTTGTGTAAAAATTATCCTGGCATGGATTCTGTCAATACAAAGTTATTATTAAATAAAATTAAATTAAAAAAAAAAAGAATGAAGGGCAAGAACCATCAACCACCTAGCATAGAGTTTTGATTATAGTAAATGGATAGATAGTCCTATCCATCTTTCTGCACTCTAGCGATAGTAGTTTGCAATATTTTGGGGAAATGAGTTTGTCTAGTTGGCTCTTGAAGCCCTAGATGCCTCCTGCCTTTTTTCTTTCTTCCCTGACCTCATATTACAAGCTCAATAAATGTTTATTGAATTGAATCAAATTGAATTAAATTGAATCTCATATCTTTGTTTCTACTGTTTCTTCTGCCTGGCCTAAGTTAAAAAAAAGTCCCTTCTTTCCTTTTACACAATTCTTAGCCATTCTTCAATGCTCAAATCAATTCTCTTGGTTGCCAACCCCCTGCTCTTGCTCACATTATACTCCTTTTTGTGAATCCTAATGAAAATTTATCACATATTTCTTGCAATATTACATAACTATTTTATGTAAACATGTAACCTTTTCAATTAGATGAGAAGTTCCTTGAAGGCAAGAGCCTATATGTTTTTGTTCTTCAAGATGCCTAACTCTATCCTTTTCATGGAGTAGGAAATAAATCATTGACTTTTAAGTTGGGAAGTTGCAGCAATTAGAGTTTGAAGTTGGCCTTTAAGGAAAGGATTTATTTCTATATTAGTTCTGTTGTGAAAGAAGAAATAGAACAGAAGTAAAAAAAAAAAAACCCAAGCGAAAAAATAGTATGCTCCAATCTGCATTCAGACTATTTCAGTTCTTTCTCTGGATGTGGATAGCATTTTCTTTCATGAGTCCTTTGAAATTGTCTTGGATCTTTAAATAGCTGAGAAGAACTGTTAATCATAGTTGATCCTCACACAGTGTTACTGTTACCATGTGCAATGTTCTTCTGGTTCTGCTCACTTCATTCAATATCAGTTTATATAAGTAAGTCCAGGTTTTTCTGAAATCTGTCTGCTCATCATTTCTTTTAGTACAATAGTATTCCATTACATTCATATATCACACCTTGTTTGACCATTCCCCAACTGATGGGAATTCCTTCAATTTCTAATTCTTTGCCACTGCAAAAAGAGCTGCTGTAAATATTTTTGTACTTATGAGTCCTTTTCCCTTGAACTCTTTGGGACACAGACATATAAGAGGTATTGCTAGAACAAAGGCTATCCATAGTTCTAAAAACTTGCTCTCCAGATGGTTGGTTCAGTCCATATCTCCACTAACAATGCATTAGTGTTAGGGAAGAGTTTTCTAAGCAAATTCATAAGAAAAAAAGATAGGAAAGGTACCTAATTTACTTAAAAAAATAAAACACTTTATTTCATCTATTTGAATACAGCATTTCAATTACAAATTATCTACTCATCAATGCCTGCACTCCAAAGAGTAAGAAAGGAGAAGCTCCAATCACACAACTGAAAAGAGTGAGTATACCAGCCTTGGATTTCTCTTAGGGACTGGTTTTGGAGTCTTCTTCATCCTGGAACTTACTGTCATGAATAGAAGCTTTTATTCTATTCTTTCCTAGGTCACTGAATCATATAAGAAAGCAAAAAATAAGCCAGCTATTACCAAGTGTTCAGAAAGATGCTAGGTAGTTGACACGAGCCTGCTTATAAATAAAGACAATGTCTTCTCTTATTTTGAGAATTATAATCAGTCAACATATTTGTTCTGGTTAGGATTGACCTGTTTTTGTTTACTCTTGCTTCCCAGATGCTTAATTGAATTCAATGAATTTTTCCCCACTCTCATCCTTCTTGAACTTTCTACATATTTTGATTATAATCTTTTCATGGATTTGCTCACTTTCCTTATTTTCCTTCACATTCTCCCATTTCTCCCTCCTGTCCCAATCTGCTTTTCTGTAGTTTACTTTATTGGGTCATCATTTACCTTCTTTACCTAAATGTAAGAAAAACTATAGCTTGCATTGTGACACCAGCTGACAACATCTGGAAAATATCGCTTCAATTATATGGTGATCACCATACTATTCCCTTGATTCATAGTCTTTAACTAGCTTGGCCTAATATGTACCACCACTTTCCTTTAGTTACCATCCAGAATCCTATCACCATGGTAATCTTATCCTAAGAACAACCTTCATCTTAAATCCCCAAAGAAACTCAGGCTGAATTCTCTAGGGGATATTCATTCCTCTTTCCCTGCTGTATTGCATCTGGGACCAGATTATTATTTGCAGTGCCTTATCTTCTCCCATCTCAACTTAGCACTTGGCATGGTACCTGGCCCACATTAGGCACATAATTAATGTTTATTGATTGACCAAATGAATAAATTTGTCCGTGGTATGAGACAAAAAGTTAAGACTGTGTTCATATTTCTCAGAGTTCTTTTCTTAGAGTCATTTTTCCCCCTGTACATATTCTCTTTCTGCTCTTATAGGTTCAATGATTTTGTCTATACAGATGACCACCTTTGCCTCAACCCCTAATCTATCTTTATTTGTAACTCTTAAAGTCCACATCATCAGGTTCCTGATAGACATTTCTTCTTGGATTTCTTATTGATATCTGAAATTCAAAATGCCAAAATCAGAATTGATTATCTTCCCATTAATCCCATCCTTCCTCAAAACATTTCTTATTCTATTGAGAACATTAATACTCTTGCAGTTATCCAATTTTGCCATCTTGTAGTCATATTTCTCTTCCTTCTACCTCCACAGTTCTTCTCCCATCTCTTCCATATGTTTCCATATACTGCCTTATTCTTGTTCAGGTTCTTATTATCTCTTACCTTGACTATTTCTCTTCTTCCAGTTTCTCCTTTTCCTACTTTGTAGAGAAGAATCACCCAAAATGGAGCTACCAAAATAATCTTTTCTAGGAAAGATCTCACTGTTATCATTTTCTTGCTTATAAATTTTCATTGGCTTTATATTGGCCCCAAGGTAAAATACAAACTCTTCAACTTGATTTTCAAAGATCTCCACTGTCTGGCTTCAATTTCCAGGGCCTGATCAAACATTGAAAGATATAAAATCAAGAAGAAAACAGGCTTTTCAGTGAGATCAGAGAAGTTTCTATGCAGGCACATATTCTGGAGGCAGGTTTCTAAAAAGGTATAGTATAAGGTTCCAGCCCTAAATAGCTTTATCAAATAGGGAAGCCAAGTATCATCAGAGACACTGGAGACTAAGTGAGTTTCTAACCATTTCCTAGTGGAGTGATTGTCCAACTCATCTCATAGAGCCATTGTGTGTTGTGAGGCTCAAATAAGAAAACAAAGAGAACATTTACATAAACTAGGAAGATGTATATAAAGAGATTGACAGAATGATATCATGACTCCTGCATCTAATTTTCTTAAGGACTTTTGAGGAATGTGAACAGAATCAGAGTAGTAGATGACTCCAACTTCCATAGTTTGCACCCAAATTAAATACCATAATATCACATATTTCTTTTCCTTCTCTTTTCCTAAGACAGCTCAAGGAAGCATGACACAGTGACAAAATTCTTGATAAAATGAGGCTTAAGATAATATTTTTTGGGGGAAGGTTTATTTTTTATGGTCTGTTTGCATTACCAGTGGGCAAAGAGGGATATAGAGCAAGTACTGTCCAAGGACGCGGTCCACCACAGCACAAATCCAATGTCAATAGTAGGAAATGCAGGGGTTTTATTTTCCTTCTTTTTTGAGGCAGTCCAGGTAAAGAAGAGAGAGAGAGAGAGAGAGGATCAAAAAGACAAAGAGACAAAAGTAGACAGAAACACACAAAGAAGCAAATTCAGAAGAACAAGAGGGATCATCCACATACATGGACTTTGCCCTTAAGAGTTTGCTAAATTTATTCTTTGAGAAGTTTGTTTTAGTTAAGCTCACTGACAAATCTTCATGATTTTGGCCAGTAAAGAGTCAGGCAATAGGTATCATTGAATCTAGAGAATCCAAGGCCTCCAATATCAGTCAAAAAGCCAGACTTTCCTCCAGTGGCAGACTTTACAAAATAAAACATCAACAAATCTAAAAACAAACTAATCTCTAGGATGTAGTTACCAAGTTACCATAGTTACCAAGATAGCCATCTTCATCTGCTAACATCCTTCTGATACCTCAAGGACTAGCCCAACTACCATGCCCTCCTTTTTTTAAGTATCAGTAATATATTTGTATTACAGAAATGTACACATTATCTCCTTTATGTGAAAGATCTCTTGTAAACAAAATACAAAACAAAAAGTTCTCCCATAATCTCTGATATCTCATAGCTGGATGTGAATTCTCCCTTACTGAATTTCATCAAATCCTACTCCTGTTATCATGACCTAATATTTCTTTATATATTTTATGTCTTATCTCCCTGTTTTTATTATAAGCTTCTTAAGACGGGGGCTATTTCTAATTTATTTTTGCCTCTTCCCTGGTGCTTGGCAAATAATAGGTATAGATTGTGTTGGATGAATTTTGAGGGTGTACTAGTCACAGATGCTCCCTGGAGAAATTATTAAATCATCAATGTTGGTTTCCTCATGTGGTCCTTTTCTGTGATTGGGTTCACTGAATTCAGATCCTTAGTGCCTTCATGATACTCATTGCTTATATTTTCCTTTCCTGGTTCAATTAAATCCAATAAATATTAAGGCTTCTACATCCAAGAAACTGGAGGTACCCTGGTAAAAAATAAACCAGTCTCTGCATTCAAAGGGTTTAGCACCTATAACTGGGGATGGAGAGATACAATATATACAGAGATAAGTGTGGTATGGACAAAGAACTAACAATAAGAAGTTGCAATTGGGAAAGGCTTTACATAGGAGATGACAGTTGATTCTGAGAGATGAGGAGGTGGTATGCTTTAAACCTAGAGGAAAGCTTATACAAATTCACAAAGATTGGAGAAAAAAGAACAGCTAATGGCAACAGTTTGGCTCTTATGAAAAGGAATATAAAGTGAATCCTTTATTTAAAATAATATTTTAATATTTCCCAATTACATATAAAAATAATTTTTACCATTGAGATTTTCCCCCCTCCCCTTCCCTCTCTCTGATGTGGTAAGCAATCTGATATGGATTATACATTAAAATCAGTCAATGCTTAGGGACTGTCTCATTGGTTTGGAGACAGCATGTAACGATCTCTATTGATTGATTGATTAATTTTCCTTTTTTTTTTTTAACCTTGTTTCCTTTCTATTTTCCCTTTATGTGTGACCTTTCCCTGTTAGAATGTAAGGACCTTGAATATAGGGACTACCCTTTTTTAACTTGTATTTGTATTCCAAGTGCTTAGCACAGTACCTGGCACATAGAAATTATTTAATGCTTTATACATCCTCTGTGGATCCAGATACATAGTGGATACTCAATAAATGTTCATAACAACAACAACAATTCATATTTGATGAATCTCCTTTTATGCCTTACTTGATAGTGATATTCAGTTGGATCTCTAAATAGTGTACCCAGTATGTGAAATTTTCTTTATGTTTACATCCATTTAGAAATCTATTTTTTTAAATGACCATGGGAAACACATTATTAGAAAAGAATCTTTTAGGTTCTATTTTGATTCAGTAAGTTAAATGTTGGAGGTGAGTGGGAGTTGGCAATTAATATGTATTAGATGCAGCAAAAAATTTATATTTTCTATACCTCTAAATCAGATTTTTGCATTTCACATAAAATGTGAGTCTATTATATAATCTGTTGTGGAAAATTATTTGCAAAAGTCTGACTATCCTCTCATATTTTCATTTAGGATATTTTTCATATGTGTATAGATCATTCTTATCAAAAATTGAGAAATTAAAAAATAGGTCAGTATATGATGGTGTCTTTTTATTTTTGTTTTATTTGATTAAAAAGAGATTATCTGTGACCTATTCTTCGAGAATCATAACCTTCTTGCTCCAAATCACTACTGATCAGAGAAATGCAAATTAAGACAACTCTGAGATATCACTACACATCTGTCAGATTGGCTAAGATGACAGGAAACGATAATGACCAATGTTGGAGGGGAGGTGGGAAAACTGGAACACTGATACATTGTTGGTGGAGTTGTGAACAGATCCAGCCATTCTGGAGAGCAGTTTGGAACTATGCTCAAAAAGTTATCAAACTGTTCATACCCCTTAATCCAGCAGTGTTACTACTGGGCCTATATCCCAAAGAGATCCTAAAGGTCAAGTGTGCAAAAATGTTTGTGGCAGCCCTTTTTGCAGTGGCAAGAAACTAGGAACTGAGTGAATGCCCATCAATTGGAGAATGGCTGGATAAAGTATGGTATATGAATATTATGGAATATTATTGTTCTGTAAGATTAGCAGTATGAATTCAAAGAAGCCTAGAGAGACTTACATGAACTGATGTTAAGTGAAATGGAATAGAACCAGGAGAACATTATACACGACAACAAGAAGACTATATGATGATCAATTATGATTGATCTCTTCAACAATGAGATGATTCAAACCAGTTCCACTTGTTCAGTGATAAAGAGAGCCATCTACACCCAGAGAGAGAACCGTGGGAATAGAGTGTGGAACACAACATAGCATTCTCACTCTCTCTGTTATTTGCTTGCATTTTGTTTTCTTTCTCAGTTTTTCTTTTTCTTCCTTCTTGATCTGATTTTTCTTGTTCAGCAAGATAACTGTATAAATATGTATACATATATTGGATTTAACATGTATTTTTAACATATGTAACATGTATTGGACTACCTGCCAACTAGGGAAGGAGGGAAAAGGGGAAAATTTGGAACAGAAGGTTTTGCAAGGGTCCATGTTGGAAAAATTACCCATGCATATGCTTTGTAAATAAAAACCTTTAAGAAAAAAAGAAAAAAAAAGAGAATCATAACCTTTTTAAAGAAGTACTTTAAAAAGATCTGTAGGAGCCATTAAAACTCACCATGGATTTCTATGGTATTGATTTGGTCAGGTTCTAGGTGATCTGGGTTTTTAAGACATTTTTACTTCCACATAGGCAATTACAACAATGCTGGCAAATCTGTTTTGTTTCATCAAAATACCACAGTGGGTAGAGTGCTAAACTTGGCTTTAGGAACATCAGAGTTCTAATCTTGCTTGAAACACTTACTACCTTGTGAACTCAAGCAATTCACTTTAACCTCTTTCAGCCTCAGTTTCTTTATCTATAAAAATGAGAGGATTCAACCTTATGGCTTCTAACATCTCTTCAAGTTCTAAATCCATGATACTAGGACATAAGGGTCATTGAATGATCATACAATATTATAACCAGAACAGGTTACCCAAATCAATTTAGTTCTTTCCCAGGTAAGGTTTTTCTTGGGGCAGTTTGGTGGCACAGTGGATAAAGCCCCATCCTTGGAGTCATACATTTACTATCTGTATTATCCTAGGCAAGTCACTTAACCCAGATTAACATTCCCCCAATCCCCACCCCCCAAAAGTTTTTTCTTTAAACAATACTAGGTAAGGAACTTCTTCCTCTGCACAAAATATTGATGTTATAAAAAACAGTTCAAATGTATTTGCCCTTCAGTATTGGGATAATAGGTAACCCTCCCCATTATTTTCCTTTGAGAGAGAGAGAGAGAGAAGCAAGAAGCCGACTCCATAGATCACTTGCTGAAACACCAGCTACAGAGACCCATATATTGCCATAGAAACAACAGAAGTGAATTCTCTGAAAAAAAAAAGTTTAACCTAACCCTCCTTCATCCTCAGTTCAAGGAACTGAGATTAGAGCTAGGGCAGGTACTTAGTCTGGTAAATTAAATACATTCAGCCAAATAAGATAAACACCTAAAAGATGTAAAACCAGTTTGGAGGCAAGAAAGGTAAACAATAAACCTGGACTTTTCCTGACACTTCAACCAAAGCTTTTGTGGTTGCAGAGAAAAGCTCCTGTACATTCCAGGGTGGTTGTTCCCAAGCACTGACATAAAATCTTCTCACCTTTGGCTGGCCCAGGGCCACAAACAGCCCCATCAACCCATGGGAAGTGATTGAAGGGGCCCTTTCTTCTTTCCTTTCCGATGCAAGGTGGTGATTCCAAACCAGCCTAATTCTTACTTCTTCCAGTGCTCTCCTTTCTCTTTATAAACCTCCCTCAAATAACCCCAACCTACTTACCACAAGAGGTGAGACATCTCTCTCTAGAGATGTTCTTAGCCTCTAGTTTGTGAACTTATTGTTCTTAATTAATTAATCTTGAACTTAATTATAATTTGTTTCTTCTGTAACCCTATGTATTTTATTTTAGGCATTTAAATATATTATTCTAAAAAGGAGTCCATAGGTTTCACCATTCTGCCGGAGGGATCCATGACATACAAAACAACTGAGAACTCTGATGTAGAAGTCAGCTAGAAGGTATCTTAGCAAGGGTTTTAGAATAGTTCTATACCTTAGGAGAAAAGGCCATTTGATAGTTGATGTTCTTGGAAGACACTCATCCTATTGTCTTTGAGAGCATCATTCCCTTTTCACAGTAAAAAGTTGGTGAGAAAACAAAATATTCATTATAATTATGGGCACCTGTTAAATCCCTTTAGTAAATACAGTGCCAGCCTTGGAATTAGGAAAACCCAAGTTCAAATTCTGACTAAATTTTTTCTAACATGTATGATTCTAGGCAGCCTCAGCCTGCCTTTATTTCCTCATTTACAGAAATGATCTATCTCATCTTTAAAGAACCTTCTGGCATTGTATGATCCCATATAAATTTCTATGATATTCCAATCCAAGGAACTGAGGGAGCAAAGTGGGCAATTCAATTTTGAATTCCACTTAGAAAATTCTCTACTATTTGGACACACAAAATAGTTACTCTCTATATGAAGAGTTTACCTGTGGAACAGATTGCATGACAACTTGGTCCAGAGGAAAGAAGATATATTAAAATCTTTAAAATCTTCTTGAAGTCCACTTCCTACTTTTTTTGTGATACTCAGAATCAGATGCTGAGCTTTCAGATAGGACTCTGTTATTTATGTTTCTGATGCCCTGAGGCACAGACCCCCTTCTTTCTGAAGAGAAAGAAGGTTTTAATGCTAGATCAGGACAGAGAGAGGTTTACCACAGCTCACTTAATACACTAATCTCCTTCCTAATTCCTCTAACCCTTCCAATCTCATAATGTTGGAGTTTCCCTTCACACAAGATGGACTAACAGATCAGGATATGCCTTCTTTCCCAAGGCACCTGCAGAAAAAAGGTAGCCTTTTCTGTTACAATAGTGGGTCCTTCCATCTTGACCTCCTCCCCAACTTCCCCAATCCCCACATTGATATTTATTTTCCTGGCTTACAAAAGACAGACCCATTCCAAAAACCTGAAACACTGGTATAAATGCTCTCCCCCTATAGACCAGATAAGATTTACCCAACAAATCTTGCTCAGATATCAATACCAGAAATGCTTGCCATTTTTTTTTTGGATTCTCCCTATAGGTACTATTCCAGATTTTTCTCCCAGCTTGAGAACTGGATTCTATGTGTTATGAAGAGCGAAGGTTAGGTTAGGAGGATAGAGTTGGAAGATGTACAGGGAGTGAAATGGGAATCATAAAATCATGGATTGAAAATTGGAAGGAACTTAGAGGTCAACCACGTCATTTTATATGAGGAAACAGACATATGGAAGTGATTTATCTTATACAGGAAAAATCTGGATCTGAACTCAGATCCTGCAACTTGAATTTCTGTATCCAAATTACCTTTTCAGTCTGGTTTTCAAATAGAACTGGTATTTTTTCAAGATCATTTACTGTAAGAAAACATGTCTCCATTGTCAATTTCCAAAGGAAAGAAAGGGGAAAAGTACTATAACAGTAACAACAGCAATAATACTGGAATTGTTTTGAGGATTTTTTCAGTGAACTTACAGAAATGAGCTTATGTTCAAATGCTTTTTTTCAACTAAAGAGTTTTTTATTCACTTGAAAAACAGGGTAGTATTTTGTCCCAAAATCATTTCTATATGGACACAATTTAAAAAGATAAGGAGATTTTATATATATGCATATATATACACATACATATATATATACTATATAAATATAATACATATGTAGTTACATATGTTAAAAGATTTATTGAAATTTTGAAATCAAAACAGAATGAAGAAAACATGTTTATAACAAAGCCGATATAATACCAATTGTAATGATTACCTTCAGTATTATAAAATGAACCATAACATATTTGGAAAGTATCTTAGCAAAAATATTAGCCAATCACTGTACCTATCAAGAAAAATTAATATGTAATCACCATAAAGGCTATTCTTAGATCACTTGAGTAGGTTTATGATATATACTGCTGACTAATTTACTGAAATATTTTTGGAACAAGCAGACACACTTCACCAAAGTAGTTAGAAAGGCTGATAACAGGTACACAGCATTTGACTTATTAAATGTAACTGAAGACTCTTAAAGAACTTCCATAAGTCATCATACTCTTAATTTTGAAACTCTAAAATAATCATTTAATGATTAACAAACTCTTTATATTCTCTCTCCCCAAATTCTCTATTTGATCACACAAAATAGTTGCTCCCTATGTATATCTTTCCATCCCTATGATTCTAAAGTCCTGTAGATCATCAGCTAAATCCCACTCGCCACTCTACCCTCCATTTCCTGGTTCTTTATTTCCATTCCTCTCAACTTTCCCCAAAGTTCCAACCAAAAGCTACCTACTCCTTGCACCTGTATTCTCTGGAATGTCTCTTCCATCCTAACAAACTTGCTCTCATCATGAATCTTGCCTTTCTCATTCCTCCTATCTTCTGACTTTCATGGAGATCTAGCTTCTGATGACACAACCTCCTTGGTCACCCCTTCTAGCACGGTCTACACGTTCACTCATTCTCTCCAAATTACTGGTTAAGGTGAGAAAGTTGGGGTACTCCATACTCTCCATAACTACTTTCAGTTTCTCTCGCTACCACTGTCACTCTCTGAGGTTGTGTACCATCCAACGAGGTTCATATCGTGTCTGTACACCTCCAAAAAGCTTCTGTTCTTTCCTTAATAAATTCAGTACCTCACCTACCATCTTTCTCTTTCACACAATTTCTGCTCTGGTACTTCTATATACATACAAATACTCCCTCAACCCCATAGCTATTGGATTTCCACCTCTCCCTCTCCCTTTCTATACCAAACCCTGCTCTTCATCCTCAGCATCACTTCCAGTTCTTTAACTCTACAATTCTCTTCCAGGCCATCACCTTTGCACTAGCCACATTCTTTTCCTATCCCCATCTTGATCACCTGGTGAACCACTTCAACTCTTTATTGTTCTCTTCTTTTGAGTCCCTCCTCCCCTTTTCATATCATCATTTTTTCTCTGCTAAGCATCAGCCTTGGTTCTCTCCTTCCACCTTTACCTTCATACCTTATATATGCTGCTAAAAGAAAGTGGAGAAAATCATGCAACCATTCTAACTGGGTCCCCTACAGATTTATGTTACATGACTTCAACTGGACTTTCACTGCTGTGAGGCAAACTTTTTATACCTCCCTAACTAACTCACTATCATGAGCTCCACACTGCTCTAGACATCATACTCCTTCCTTGAGGCTCCCATTTCCCCCACTTTCTTGAAAAAATAGAAACTATTCACCAACAGTTGTTCCCTCTTCTCTTTCTCTCCTTATCTCTGCTACTATTTCCTTCTTTGCCACTATTTCATATGATGAAATATGATATACTTTTCTTTGTCAAGACAATCCCTCTACATGCACTAGAGATTTGATACCTAATAAATTAAATCCAATTCATGTGTAATTTACCTTCATGATGCCACTGATCCTCTTCAAGAAAAAAAGACAAACAACAACAATGATATGGATTATGCATAACATCTCTACACAGAGAGAAGGACTTCCAGAATAATGTTGTGAAATAAACCTTGTCTCATTTATTTTATATGTTTCTACTTCTATTAGTCTAAGTTTAAACATTTCTTCTTAGGAGAACTTTTTGTATTAACTATCTTTATCATTTTATCAGAGAATAGTGGTAGCTGCCCTCAGGAAACACAGTCTATCAATTCAAGCAAAAGTTGAGGAATGTTTCTTCTTCTTCTCCTCCTCCTCCTCCTCCTCCTCTTCCTCCTCCTCCTCCTCCTCCTCCTCCTCCTCCTCCTCCTCCTCCTTTTCCTTCTCCTCCTCCTCCTCCTCCTCCTCCTCCTCCTCCTTTTCCTTTTCCTCCTCCTCCTCCTCCTCCTTCTCCTCCTCCTCCTCCTCCTCCTCCTTCCTCCTCCTCCTCCTCCTTTTCTTTCTCCTCCTCCTTCTCTTTCTCCTTCTTCTTCTCCTTCTTCTCCCCTCCCACTTTCAAATTTCCCTATTATTATTGAAGATACCAGCATTCTCCCAGTTCCCTAGGCTCACAATGTAGGTATCTTCCTCAACCCTTCACTCTCTTTTATCCCTCTCCCCATGCAACATCTTGCAACATCTCTCAAATATTCCCAACTTCTCTCTAATACCATCTCTCTATACCATCACCCTGGTATAAGCCCTTAAACTTCATGCTTGATCTGTTGCAATAGCCTTTTGGTTGATCTGCTTGTTACAAGTCTCTGTTCATTCTAGTATATAGTCCATTCAGTCACCAATGATATTTCTAAAGCACAAGTCCAACCATGTCACCCCTATCAATAAACTCCAGTAGCTCCCTGTCACCTCTAGGATAAAATATAAATTCTCTTTTTGGTATTCAAAGCTCTTCATAATTAACCATCACTCTCCTCCATCTTTTCAGTCTTCTTGAACCTTAGGCCCCACTATGAATTCTTCTGTATAATGATTTTGGCTTTTTTACTATTCCTTGCTCAAGGCAATCCATCTCCCAACCCTGGGGATTCTTACTAGCTATACCCCATGCCTAGAATGCTCTCCCTCTTCATCTTCACCTCCCGGCAACCTGACTTCCTTCAAGTTCCAGTTAAAATCCCACCCTCTACAGGAAGCCTTTTCTAATCTTGTTTATTCTAGTGCCTTCTCTCTGCTGCTCACTTCCTATTTATCTTGTAGATAGTTTGTTTAAACATAATTGCTTTTATGTTATCTTCCTGATTAGATTGTGAGCTCTTCAAGATCAGGAACTGTCTTTTGCCTTTCTTTACTTCTCCACAAGTTTATCTAATAGTACTTAGCACATATTAGTATTTATTTACAACATACATACAGCAACAATACAATTGTTGTATGCCTGTGAAACCTGGACAGTGTATAGTGCCATGCCAGGAAATCGAATTATTTCTATTTGAATTGCCTTAGGAAGATTCTGAAGATCACTTGGTAGGATAAGATAGCATAGCAGACACTGAGATCCTTTCTCGATAATGTAGAGAGGGCAACTCCATTGGGCTTGCCATGTTGTTCTAATATCAAATGTATGCTTGCCAGAAAGACTATTTTATGGAGAACTCATATACAGGGCAAACTCTCATAAGATGGTCACAAAAAGTGATATAAGGACACTTATATCACTTATAATGTCTCAAGAAATTTAGAATTGATTGTATGACATGGGAGACGTTGGTACAGGACCACCCAGCATTTGTGCCTTCATCAGAAAAAATGCTGTGCTCTATGAGCAAAGCAAAATTGAATTAGCTTGAAGAAATGTGAAATGAGCAAAGTTAAAGAAGCCATCCCAAATGTTCATAGGAACTATTTGTATCCAACCTGTGACAGAGCACTCCAAGCTCTGTCTCAGCCACAGACAGAGACACTAATTTGATGTCATTTCTAGTCCTCTTAGAGAATGAAGGACAACAACCACCAAGTTATTTACTAAATGTCCAACAACTGACCTACTGAAAATGTTTTACCTCCATAGAGGATCCATAAATCAGTTAAGATCCTAGATTTGAATCAAAAGACTCTTCATGAGTAACAAGATGAACTCAGCTAGTAATATATTGAAAAAGAAGTTTTTAATAAATGACTATTATGTATATATGTATGTGGAAATGAAAGGGTTTTCAATGACACTTAAGTATCAAGTCATCAAACAATTACTGATGTTTTCCTTAAGGAGTCTGGATTTAGTGATAAATAGAGGGTATTTAAGGAAATGTTAGAAAATATGTGACATCACTACAAGCTGTAAAAATCATCACCTACTGATCAACTCTGATGGATATGGCTCTTTTCAACAATGAGTTGATTCAGCTAATTCTAATAGACTTGTGATGGAGAAAGCCATCTGTATTAAAAAGAGCACTATGGGGATTTTATGTGGATCACAACATATTTTCACTTTTTTTGTTGTTGTATGCTTGCTTTTTTCTTTCTCATTTTTCCCCTTTTTGATCTGATTTTTCTTGCACAGTGTAATAAATGTGGAAAAACGTATAGAAGAATTGTACATGTTTAATTTGCATTGGATTACTTGCTATTTAGGGGAGGGGAGGGGGAAATGAAGGAGAAAAATTTGGAACACAAGCTTTTGAAAGGGTGAATTCTGAAAAATATTAAATTGCATATATTTTGAAAATAAAAACCTATTATTTTTTAAAAATAAAAAGATTGACCATAACAAAAGATATCACGTACTTACTATCTAACAAGCCATGAATGGATCACTTATAAGCTTCCTGATCTGTCTTGACCCTGGACCTGGATGGCTCTGAAGGAGAAAGTGAAACTGATAATCTTGCACAATCCCTCAGTTACTTAAATCCATTTCACTTGAGTGTCATGGCATCACTTCATTGATGTTCAAGGATGATACACAAACAAGAAGACATGATCTGGTAACTGTAATTGCACACCAAAACTTGCACTCTTTTATGGATTAGCCAATGAAAAAAGCCCCATGTTATATAGTCTTCAAAATACACTGCAGAAATCAATTATAAAAATATACTGGAATTAGTTTCATAAACTAAACTATTTCTCAATATCCTGGATATAAT
Source organism: Antechinus flavipes (assembly GCF_016432865.1). Lineage (NCBI taxonomy): Eukaryota > Metazoa > Chordata > Mammalia > Dasyuromorphia > Dasyuridae > Antechinus > Antechinus flavipes. The sequence continues at coordinate 90,543,006 of NC_067399.1, forward strand.
CTTGATTCATAAAATTTCAAGACCATTTTAATAGATACTAAATATCAAATAGATATCATACCAAATACTCATAATCTGCAAAATATGTGGAATTAAAACCTTTCAAAATATTTAGAAGATTAAAATCGTGAGGAGACAGGGTAAAATATGTGCCATCTCTTGTTTATCTGCTATTGCAAATTAATTGTGGGTGCTTTCAGGGGATCTACAGAGAATACAATCTAATGCTTTTATTCAACTACATAAAAAGCAATTGTTTTGCTGTGTGAGAGCATCTATAGAATACTGAATATTCCCAAGATAGAAATTATTTTAACTTCATAAAAATCATGAAAAACAAGCTATAGAATGAACCAGTTATTTTCCAGACACAGCCAATGTGGGAATTTGTTTTATTGGCTCTATATATATATATATATATATATATATATATATATATATTTAACAAATGTTTCGTTTTTAGAATACAACAGGAATACTCCTAAGAACATGTGTCAAATAGTATGATTAAAAATTATCAAATACCAGCAGAAATATGTCAAAAAACTACATCAACATCTAACCAATATTCACAGAAGAAAACTTGCATATCTTATTACTCAATTAAAAGAAATAAAAAAAAGGAAATACGTAGAATAGAATTCAGAAAACAAAAGATATCAGAAATTCTTGATATACTTGATTGACAATTGAAAGTAAAACTCAAAAGATTAAGGTGATATAAAGAATAGAAGCAGCACAAAGAACAAAGTAAACAATTTGACATCAATCAAAAACCACATTATAGAGGCTTAAGAAACCCAGAAATTAAAGGGTAAGGGGGAACCCTTGAAGGAGGAGGATGTGGAAAATGTTTGGTCACCTATATAGTTGAAAGAAACCCAATACAACAGAACTACAAGTTGGAACATGAAACCAAAAGCTTGCATACAGTTAGCATAATGGATGACAGAAGAATCACATCTGTGAACTTGAATAAAACTAACTTGCCAGCAGATTTGGAAAATGTAGAGTGTGGATAAGATGTGTGATCTTTGGCTCAAATGCACAAATGAAAAACAAAACAATTCACTAGCTTCTTCTCTGATACAAGCCTGATTTTGACTTTCTCAGCAGAAATATATATTCTTTACAGAATGTATGTTGATTACAAGAAGACCAATAATCATTCCTTTATATATGAATTAATTACATATTTATATACTTTGTACAAAGCATTAGCAGTTTATGTTGCTCAAAAATTTTATAAACACTTGTAAGACAACACTACTGACTAGGGAACATAAAGTGTGTATTAAAACTACAGTTTTATAAAGAGCACCCCATTATCAGTTAGGTGGTTATTAAATTATTACTTGACAGTTATATTGCCTTTTTTGATTATCATAAAACTTTGACTCAGTGCTACAATTACAGATTTATTACATGCTGCCAATATTTAAAGTAGATCTAAGCATAGTGAGATGAACAAAATAATTGATTGTTTATGTATAAAACTTTTCTATTTAAAATAGGCCATTTACGCAATAATGTTGATAATTGATAGTGATTCAAGCTCAGACCAGTACCACCAGAAATCTCAAGGCCCAGAGCCTGTTTTACCTCCTCCAGGAAGCCTACCTTGGTTATTATACCACATATGAATCTTTTCCCTTCCTGAATTAACATGGCACTTTCTGTCTGTGTCTTATTCAATTCAGCACACAGTTTTATATTGTTTTCTAATTGGAGATGATGAATGAATGAAAGCTTCTTTAATTTAGATCAATTGGGGAAATCAGTGTTAATGGGACAGATGAAGGGAATGTGAGGGAGGCAACAGAAGAAGCTTTGAAATTTGTTTCAAAAGCCTGGTTGGCATATTTGATGTCTCCCAGTGCTAGCATCTTCCCAAGTCTGCCAAAGGCCAAAATATTGGACTTCCCAATTTTCCTGATGATGAGCACAAAGTAAGAGGTGAAACGTGGGGAAAATTCCAGGAATAGGGAGGTGATAGTCCCAAAAGTTCCACTATAATTGCCCTAATCAAGTCAGAGCTGGAATATTGCATCCCATCCATCTCAGAAAGGAACATTATACCTTTCTCCCAAAAGGGGAAAGGCTAACTTGGGGAAGGACTAATCATGGTTTTATGAAGTTCGGGGGAGAGAATTACATGTATTGGGTAGAAGTTACAGTTACAGAAATGCAGATTTAGGATCAATGAAAAAGAACTGCTCTTCACAATTGGAGCTGCCCTATCCCAAGGAACAGCTAGAGCAGCTAAGTGATGCAGTGAATGGAGTGCCAGGTCTAGAGTCAGAAAGACTCATTTTTATGAGTTCAAAGCCAGCCTCAGATCCTTACTAGTTGTATGATCCTGGGCAAGTCACTTAACATATGCCTGCCTCACTTTCCTAAACTGTAAATGGTAGTCATAACAGCACTTATCTTGAAGATCATATTAGGATCAAATAAAATAATATCTGTGAAGCATTTAGCAGAATAGCTGGCATATAGTAGGCACTTAATAAATGTTTGTCCCCTTCCCCGTTACAATGATCATGATGATGATTAGAGTCCCTGAACTTTTTCCAACTCTGAAAATTCTGTAAGTGCCACTGAAAATTCCCATCTTGGGATTTGAACCAGAAATCCATTCGCGCCCCAACTCACCTCAATTGTTGTGAGAGAATTTTCTCAGAAACCCAGAAATCAAGAAGCAGAAGACGTCCATGTAGCAGCCCTTCAGTATTCAGTTTTTTCACCATGAAAATATGTCAAAGGCTTAGCAGTCCACATGGTAGCAAGAGATGCCTGGATGCTGGTCCAAGCTTTAACTACGTCATTGAGTAGCCTTTTGCATGTTACCTAACTTTCTGTACCTGGTTCTTCTTCTATGTAAAAACGAGAATAATAATCTCTTTCTACTTCCTTCACTGGAGTATTCTGAGAACCCAATGAGATCACAGAAGTGAACACTATAAAGTGAACTGAGGATCAATAGAACACATGAATTAATGTACTGAAAGACAAGAGTGCATTGTTATGAGATCTGGAATAATCTATATTTAAGTGTAAAGCAGAGTAATGATTAGGAATAATAGGAATCTCTCACAAAAAGCAAAAATATTCTCTGGCCAGGAAAGTGACTTTGTAAAGGACAAGTAATCAGAGTTGAGGCTAAAGGGGAGAATTCTGGGAAACAGCCCACCTCCCTTCTGCCACCAGCCTTGAATGGACCAAGGAGAAAAGTATGGAATAGTGTCAGGAGCAGAGGCAGATATGGTGATGGAAATACTATTGTCCTGAAGATCAGGGGATCTCATCCAGTCATGTCTCTGGTTGCCATGCAATCTTAGGTAAAGCATTTAGTTTCCCTCACTCTCTGTTCCCTCAGCTGTAAAATGCATTTGACTTATCTTGTTAAGGATCATTAAGATCTTTTCTAGTTCTTACATTCTATGATCAGGATTATGGTCACCAAGGTACACTGAACTTTCCCAAGTTATGGTGAAAAAAACAACTGTGCAAATCATAGGAGTGGGAAGTAGCAAAAGGGATTGTGAACCAGACTGGGGAGAAGGTTGTATGGGGAGAATCTGGTGGATTTTAAAGTCCATGGAAGTCATCAGTGTCACAAGACAGGGAGGAAAACTGGCTTGGACTACAGTAAGATGACAATTAATCATCCCATCCCACTCATGCCTGCTCAACCTTGGGAATCAACTGAAGGATCGGAGAGGGACTAACAACTACTTTCCAGCATTTTCTACCTGTCCATAAAGGGCAGAACTAGAGGCAATAAGTGAACAAAACAAAGAGGCACATTTTGACCTTCATAAAAATATTATTACATTTGGGCCCAGAATTTTAATTCCAGTTTCCTGAGAGTTCAGACAAAAATGAGAGTGGTTGATTTGTGATTTCTTATTTTCTAATACTGGTACTTCGTTGATTTTCCTAAAATATCTCAGTGGTTCTCAAACTTTTGTTTTAAGTATCTTTATCCTATTAAAAATTATAGAGGATCTCTCCAAAGCGTTTTTGTTTATCTGGATTATATTTATAGACATTAACCATATTGGAAATAAAAACTATTTTTGAATTTGTAGATCTTCTATAAGAACCACTGAATTAGATCATGTCACTCTCCTATTCAATAAAATCTTAACTCTGGAGTTAAATGAAAACTGGTCTGTTTGTCACTTATAGCAATCTCACAACCTCAATCCAATCTATATTTTTCCTAGTTTTATTATCCACAGCATTACTAATCCAGTTTTTGATTCCTTTGGTTTGATCCCTATTAATGATCTGCCCCCTTCCCCATCCTTACCTGCTCAAATTGCAACTTCTATAGAAGGCCTTTTTAAGTCTCACCAAGTAGAGTGACTTGTTTTTCTCTTCCCTCAAAAAATACCTTAAACTTATTTTGTATATATGTCACATATTCTCATAGTTGTACATATTGATTCTCTATTTGGAATGTAAAGATCCTTGATAGCAGGGACACTGTTGATGTGGAGAATATGAGATGCTGTACAGGCACTCCCACATTGTGATCACCATATCCATGAAATACATTTTTATTTATTTTCTTCCTTTTTCTCTTTTGTCTTCTTTTCTTTACTATTCCTCTTCTTACCTTTTCTTTCCTTCTTTCTTCCTTCTCCCCTTTTTGTCTTCTTGCTTTTTTCCATCTTTCTAGATTTTCTTTCTACCTTCTTACTTTTTCTTTTCTCATTCATTCTCTTTTCCTTTCTCTTTCCTTCCTTCTTTCTCATTTCTTTTTCCTTTGCTCTGTCTCTATCTTTGTCTATTGTTATCTCTCTTTCTCTCTCTCTTTTCCTCTTTTCTCTTTCTTTCTTTTCTCTCTTGTCCTTTCCTCTCCCCCCTCCACTTCACCTATGCCATAGTTTTACTATATCCTCTCAAGTTTCTCAAAACTAATGAGATTGTTGAGCTCTGATAGCAAACATTCACAACAAGTATGAGGGTGGCACCCCGATACCCAATAAAGATGAATGGTGGTTTAGCTACTTGTATACACTTAAGACAAATCACAGTCCCAGAATAGTGGGCTAATTGTCAAAGGGATCTGACCTGATTAATGTTCCTCCCAACAAATGTCAGACCTCAGACTTACATGGAGTCAAGGGCAGAACAAGAGGCCTGAGACTGGGTGGATTTCTTGTTGAACTCAAGGAAATTCAGGAAAATGACAAATGTGGCTTTGGTGTTCACCTGCTAAGTATAGATTCCTTTCTCCAATTTTTCCCTTATCCCCACACAGGGGTAGGTTTGGCAACAGGCCATCTCAGCCAAGACAGTCTTAAGAGACCAAAAGGTTTGTGAGAAGAAAAACACCTAAACAGAAAACTAATTCAGGGGCACTAGAGACCACACAGGTCCCAAGTCATGCCTTTGCCTCTTTCCTGAAATGCCTTTCCTGTTCTTCTTCTCTACTTTTCCCAATCCTACTCATCCTTCAAAGTTCATTTCAAGCCCTACCTCCACTGGCTTCTCTTGACTTCTCCAGCCCACCCTAGCCCCCTTCTCCCCACCTTCACTCCCCAACCTTCAGCACTTGCTATTTTTAACTATTTCATGCCACAAGTCTTTTCCCAAACAAGATTGTAGAGTTTTTGAGAAACCTAGACTTCTTATGTTTCTATCTGCCATACTTATTCATTCAGCAAACATTAAGTTCCTACTATGTACCAGGACAACATAAATTGACACAGTGATAGAGAACAGACCTAAGAGGAAGTCTCAGGTTATAGTCCTGCCCCCGTGCAATCCTGAGCAAGTCACAGAACCAAACTCAGTGTTCTTAGCAATTTTCTAAAACGTTTAACTTTTAATAATGAATTTCTAAGACTTTAATAGCAATTTTCTAAGACGCTGCAGAACAGCTGCTGATCTACATTGGTAAAAGGAGTTTTCTTTACCAGGAAATTGCTAAACTGATGCCAAAAAAAATGTGCTAGGCACTGGGAATATAAAGATGAAAAATGACATAATCCCTGAAACTTGAGAAGCTTACAATCTACCCCTGAGAATATAACATATAAACAAATGAGTAGAATTCAAGGTTTTATGCAGCAGAGTAGAAAATGCATTGGCTTGGGAGTCAAGGAAACATCTCAAACCATTGCTAGCTAAATAATCCTGAGTGAGTCACTTCATGTCTCCAGACCTTGGTTTTCTCATCTGTAAAATGAGGAGATGGGATCTAAGGTTTTTTCCCAAACTATCTCTGATCTGTATAAGGCACTTAAAGGAAATCTGAGGGAGAAGAGCTAGGAGAGATATAATGTTTAAAGGTGAAAGAGTCCTATCATTTTATACACAAGGCATTCTTTCATGGGAAGGTGGGAAGAATCTGGGACGGTCTCCTGGGAGAAAGTGGCACCTGAATTGGGCCTAACAGAGTTTCAGACACACTGCTGATTGCTCAGTGAGGACTTCCTGAAGAACTGAATTTTTCAATAGGCTCAATTTTACTGATTCACCATCTTTTGATTTTCTCTCTCTCCAAATAACCTTAAGTTAGACATAAAATAAAGAAGATACAAGCAGGGAAGAAGGATGTTCTAATAAGCCAAATAATCCAAGTTTTCAGCCCTCTCAAATTGGTGGGGAAAGGAGAACATTTACATTATCTGCTATTCTCTTAGGGTTTGAATTTCCTATTTTTTTCTCAAAAAAGAGAGATTGCCAGTATGTTCCTACTAGCGCACAACTCTCACAAGGAAACCAGGTATTAATTTAGTAGCATCCCACATGCCCCAACACATGCAATGTATTTATCAGTGATTTCTCACTAGGGCTGGTCCAATGGATATTGAAAGCTATAAGAATGATTTTTAGTGCCCTCATAACTCAGCTCAGCTATCACTCCTTTTTGCTACTTAGTTAAATAATGTCCATTTCACAAAGTCTAGCTTAGATCTCATTTATTTCATGAATCCTTCCTAAACAGCAAGACAATCATTTATCTGGGAGAGGGGAAGACCGTTGGTGAAGGATGCAGGAGGGAGGATGATTCTTAGTTGATCTCAAGCTCAGTCTGAATCAGTACAATGACATAATACCCAAGAAGACTCTTGAGCAGCATTAAGAGTCAAAGATCTCAAGAATGAGATGATATAGGGCAATTAGGTGATACAGTAGATAGAGCACCAACCCTGAAGTCAGGAGGACCTGAGTTCAAATGAAGCCTCAAATGCTTATTATTTACATAACTCTAGGAAAGATACTTAACTTTTATTGTTCTTATAAAAGAATGAGGTGTCAGTCCTATTCTACTCTGTCCTGGTCCTACCACATAGGTAATATTATGTTTGGTTCTAGTTATCATATTTTAGGAAGGAAATTAATAAATTTCAGAGAATCCAGAGGTGGGCAATCAGTATAGTAAAAAACCTTGGGTACGTGCCTTAATAGTATTTATTGAAGAATCAAGGGATGTTTATATTGGAGAAGAGAAGACTTGGTGGGGAAGGGAATGATTGATAACTTCCAGTGTTTGAAGGGGAAGTCATGCAGAAGAGGAAATGGATTTGTTCTGCTAGTTGCAAACCTAGGAATAAAGAGTGGGGGAAGGAGTGCAAAAGAGCATATTTTTAGATCTGATGTAAGGAAAATTTTTCTTATAATTATGGTTTCTCAAAGTGAAGCGGATTGCTTTGGAGGTAGGTGGGAGACCTTCAATGGAAGGTGAGGTGATCACTTACTGAATTACACAAATACACACACACACACACTCAAGTGGAGGTTAGACTTGACCCCTCTGCGGTCCGAACCCTGAGATTCTGTGATATTAAAACTCTACTGGGCCTGGAGTCAGGAAGGTTTGAGTTCAAATATAGCCTCAAATACTTGCTGGCTGTGTGATTCTAGGTAAATTCTCTTAACCTTTGCTTGCCTCAGTGTTGTTATCTGTAAAACAGGAATAATAATAATAATAGCACCTATCTCCTATGGTTGCTGTAAGAATCAAATGCAATAACTGTATTGCACTTAACATATAATCTGTCATATAGAAAGCACTTAATAATAACTTGCTTAAGGTAACAAGTAGGAATGGGATCAGGATTTGAAAAGGACTTGACTCCAAATCTAATTCTTTACCCACTATAGCACACTCTATCTAATCTTTTCATATCATACTGGGGAAACAGAATGGATCCCTAGAATTTTCAGAAAAAGGCCACCCTCCTACATTCTAAGATCTGATCATCCCCGGTTGTATAAATGCCCGATATTCCCTAGGTTGGTTTAAAAAAAAATTTGTGGAAAACCACAGACCTCCATAGCTATGGCTAAATGAAAACTTATCAGACCTATGGAAATTATCATATCCCTTTAAAGGGGCTAATTACCCAGTAATTCTGACATTTTCCAAATTTTGTTTCTAGCATTTGAACATTTAAAATGTTTGTTTTCTCAAGATCTGCTAAATCCTAATTCCATAGTCTTCATGTCTTCCTATTCCCACTTCCTTTTCCTTTTGCTGTTGGATAACTTTATGAAAGAAAACACCAAGTAATTTTGCCACCCAAGAAAATTGATCCCAGAAGAATTTTGTTTGTTGCTGGTTTGTTTTATTCTGAAGTAGCTGAAAGTGAATTGTTGAACACAATGGTTTTTGTCCTTATATAAGCGTACCTCAGAGATATTGTGGGTTCGGTTCCAGACCACTGCCATAAAATAAATATTGCAATAAAGCAAGTCATATGAATTTTTTGTTTCTCAGTGCATATAAAAGTTATAAGCATAACTTATAAGTTATGCTTATAAATAGTATTATGTCTAAAAACAATGAATATACTTTAATTAAAATACTTTATTGCTAAAAAAAAAATGTGAACCCTCATCTGAGATTTTAGTGAGTTTGTAGGTGGAGGGTCTTGCCTCAATGTTGGTGGCTGCTGACTGATCAGGGTGGGAATTGTGGCAATTTCTTAAAATCAGACAGGAGTAAAGTTTGTACATGAATTGACTTTTCTCTTTACAAAAATATCCCTCTATAGCCAGTGACGCTGTTTGATAGCATTTTTACCCATAATAGAAATTCTTTGAAAATTAGGATCAAACCTCTCAAACCCTGACTCTGGTTTATCAACTAAATTTATGTAACATTCTCCAATATTTTTGATATTTTAGGGCATAGAGAGGCCCATGAAAAAGGCAAAAGATGGGAGAATGGCTGGTTGAGCAGTCAGAATACACACAACATTTATTAAGTTCACCATCTTAAAAAATAAATATAAAACAAAACAACAAAAAAGTTCACCATCTTATATGGGCACTGTTCATTTATTCCCAAATAATTACAGTAGGAATATCAAAGGTCACTGATCACAGATCACCATAACAGATATCCCCTCCTCCGCCTTTTTTTCTTTTTCTTTTTTTTTTTCAGATTCAATAGAATACAAGTTCTTTGGGGTCAGAAAAGACTGTTTTCTTTTTTCTTTGCAAGATTAGCTCATAGCACATGGCAGATGCTTCAAAGATATTTGTTGAATTGAATTGAGTTGAATTATAACCTGGATGCTGAAACTCAGAAGGTTGGAATGACTGGCTCATTTTTGTTGTTGTTCAGTTATTTTCCAATCATGTCTGACTCTTCATAATTTCTTGGCAAAGATACTGGAGTAGTTTGCCATTTCCTTCTCCAATTCATTTTACAGAGGAGGAAACCGAGACAAATAGGGTTAAGGAACTTGCCCAGTGTCTGAGGCTGGATTTGAACTCAGGAAGATGAATCTTCTTGACTCCAGACCCAGTACTCTATGCACTATGGTGCCATCTAATGGTCTTATAACTTGCCTAAGATCTCATGAATGGTAAGTAGGCAACAGACTCAAGACAAGTCTAACTTCAAATGCAAGACTGGATGCTAACTTGAATACCCTGTGCTCTCAGGACCTTGCCTGAGGGAGAATCAGAATTGCAAGAAGCAGATATGCTCACATCAGGACCCAGAAAAGAGAAAAACTGGCGATGAAATGACAGAATAAGAAAGGAGGGGAGAAGATAGAACTGGGGTACAGCTGCAGAAGAAAAGCCTGGATGCATGTAAGTAATTTATATATCCTTTCCTGGGAGCAGGTCTTTAGAATGTAGAGGGACAAAGTTGCCCAAGGACACTGGGCTGGAAGGGAGCTTATGAAAAGGAGGAAAGGCTGGGGGCACTGAGACAATTCTACAATTCCACAGCTTCCCCATGGCTTACTCTGAGCAGTCCATATGCATATAGCCAGGCAGAGAGAATTATAGAGAATGGCCATAATCCTGAAGTGTATCTTTGTTTTTTTATCTGTTCCTTAGCAAAACTAAACTAATGCAAAGGCTCTGAAAATCAATGATTAATTCTAGCGAAGGGTTAGAAAGGGGAAAGTCAAACATCCATCAGGGCTGAGCCCTGACCTTGGCTTTTTTCATCCTATGAAAATTTATCTTTAATATCTCTTTAATCTCTCTACTCCTTCCCCAGATACTCAGTGTTCTTCCTCACCTCATTCACTATTTCTAGTGAGGATGTTGCTTGTTGTTCACTCATTTTTAAGTCATGTCTGACTTTTCTTGAACCTATTTGGAGTTTTTTGGCAAAGATATTGGAATAGTTTACTATGATCTTCTCCAGATCATTTTTCAGATGAAGAAATTGAGGTAAGTAGGGTTAAGTGGATCATACAGATGAGTAATAGGAGACTGAACTAAGATGGTGGCCATTTGAGTACAAAAGAAGGGGGAATATGCTAGAGATGTTAGGGAGATAAAACAAACTAACAATGAGATTTTGCAATGAATTAGATATGTAAATTGAAGGATTGTAAAATGGAGATGGCTCCAACATGACATATCTGATTGACTAGAAGGGCATCTAGGTAGTATAATGGATAGAGTACTAGATGTAAGTCAGGAAGACTCTTCATGAGTTCAAATCCATCCTTAGATGTTGTAACCTCTTACTTGGTCTCCCTGATACCACAGTTCTTTTTATCAATCAGTCAACATTTATTAAGCATCTACTATGTAACAAGCACTAGAATAAGTTCTGAGGCTACCAAAAAATAAAAGATAAAAGATAGTCTATTTTCTCAAGGAGCTTACAGTCTAATGGGAGAGACAACATGTGAGCTAATGTATACAAAGCAAGTTATATTCAGAATAAATAGGAAATAAATGAGAGAGGAGGCAGTGGGATTAAGAGGAGTTGAACTCTGAGATACTACTACGTACCTTTCAGATTGGCTAAGATGACAAGAAAGATAATAACAAATGTTGGAGGGGATGTGGGAAACCTGGGACACTGATATATTGTTGGTGGAATTGTGAATACATCCAGCCATTCTGGAAAGTAATTTGGAACTATGCTCAAAAAGTTATCATGCATATCCTTTGATCCAGCAGTGCTACTCCTGGGCATCCCAAAGAGATCTTAAAGGAAGGAAAGGGACCCACATGTACAAGAATGTTTGTGGCAGCCATCTTTGTAGTGGCAAGAAACTGGAAACTGAGTGGATGCCCATCAATTGGAGAATGATTGAATATGGTGTGGTATACGAATTCTATGAAATACTGTTGTTCTGTAAGAAACAATCAGCAGGATGATTTCAGAGAGTCCTGGAGAGACTTACAGGAACTGATGCTGAGTGAAATGAGTAGAACCCAGAGATCATTGTACATATATAAAAGCAGAAAAATGATAAGATAGAGATATAACTACATTGCCCTTTGAGTTGAGTCATGTTTCTGTGCTTGTCCTTTGCCTCATCATTAATAATGACTCTAGAGGGGAGAGGAAAGCTATTGACTTTACATCTCCTGCCTCACTTAAATCCAATTTAGTTGCAAGTCAAGATATTACCTTCCATTGGTCTTTTGAGAACAAAGGGCAAACAACAACAAAAAGCAACAACAATAATGGTGGTGATAATGGTGGTGGTACAGCTAAGTGGTGCAGTGAACAGAGTACTGGCAATCAGGAAAACTCATTTTCCTGATTTTAAGTCTGGTCTCAGATACTCACTAGTTGTGTGACCTTGGACAAATCACTTAATCCTATTTGCCTCAGTTTCCTCATCTGTAAAATGAGTTGGGGAAGAAATTGGTAAACCTCTCCAGTGTCTTTTCCAAGAAAACCCCAAATGGGATCACAAAGAGTCAGACACAGCTAAACAGCCAAAACAAGTAGGAGGAGAAGAAAGAGTAGTTAACATTTATGTAACATTTCAAAGTTTGGAAAATGACAAATATTTTATCCATCTCAAAATTTGGGGAGATAGTTGCAACTATTATCCCCATTTACAGATGAGGAAACTGAGGCAGACAGGTTCAGTCACATAGATAGTAAGTATCTGGGGCCAGTTTTGAACTCAGGATTTTCTTATTTCTGGTCTAGTGCTGTAATGTTGGTCCAGAGGTATCAAGGTGGTACTATAGAGCACTAGGCATTAACAGTTGTACCGAATAATTTGTCTGGGTTCTTTCTCCCAGTGAAAGGCCCTTACCCCCATCTTTATTTTTCTGAGGGGAAAAGATAATATGAATTCAGGCTAAACAAAAGTCTTGGGCGTGTCATCTATTAAATAAGAGAGCCAGGTGATGTGAATGCTAACATTTCTTCCATCTCTAAATCCTATGAGTTTATGAACCTACAGTTTCCTAAAAAAAAACAAAAAAAAAAAAAAACAAAAAAACAAAAAAACGACATCAGACTCTCAGGAGAGCAATATTTAGCACACAAAAAAATTGATATAAGAAAAGTCTAGCTTAGATACTCCCATCCTTGTATCCAAGGAGCCTCTTTATAAGGTGGTTTCAACTCTAAAGAAAGACAAATCTAGAAGGAGAACATAGTGTTCTTTCAGTAAAAGAAATCTGGTAAAAGGATGGAAAATTAATTCTGCTGCAGGGTGGCCACTCCCTGATTTCTCCTTTGGATTTTGAGGGGGTCAGAGATAGCTGGCCGGGTGGAAAGTGAGTGTGTGTGTGTAAGCTCACAAAATCTTATTCCCATGGATTTCCTGATGTGGTTAGCTCTCTCTTGGCCCACGTCACTGAGATCCAGAACTTGTCAGAGTTGGATCATCAGGCTTTGTGCTCATTCAAGCTAAGGACCAACATTGGGTTATACAACCCAGTCTGGTATTACTCAGGATTCTGTTTTTTAGCAGCTAAAATATCAACAGTCTCCGTGGAAAGGTATGTTTGCATATCTGTGCTCAAAGCACACACAGATTGCAATCCCCCACCAGGAGCAAATCTATAATTACCCAAGTGGCCGATAGGCTTTTCCCAAGAGGATCGCATTTCAGCTTCTAATGTAGTCATCTATAAGCCTGTTGGTTGCTGCTAATGAAATAAAGCAAGCTAGGGTTAGTGGATTTGAGAAGGGATTTTCTTTCTTTCTTTCTTTCTCCCTAATGCTTTATCTTTTCTTGTCTCCAACTAAATTCTGGCCGTTCCTGCACCAGAGCCAGTCTCACCCAGGAAGGAATGAGAATCTAGTCAGCTTCGAAACATGGATCTGGCTGAATTGTGTTCAATATGAGAAGGTTTTATTGCAGAGCTGAGACATTATTCTTCCAAAACCATTGAAAATCCCCCCCCCCCTTGCCCAGGGAGCCATTTTTGACAAGCTATGCTATCTGTATACTGTTGTATATATTTATATAAATTTATAAATGTTTTATTAATTTATATTTGAATTTTCATGTTATCTTCACTTGAAGGATACAAATATATACTATATACACATACATATACATACATGTATCTATATACATATACACACATATGTGTTGTTTCTCCTATAAGAATAATCTCTTTGAGAACAGGGCTGTTTTTTATTTTTCTTTGTTTCTCAGTGTTAATATATGTTTGGCCCAATAGTTAACGTTCACAGACATTGATTAAACTGAAGACTTTTTTTGAAAGAATGAAAAGTATTTATTAAGCACTTAGTGAACTGAGGAATATAAATTAAAAGGGGAGTCAATTCCTGACCAAAAGGACTTTGCAATTTTTGTTGTTGGTTGGTTGGTTTTTTCAATAGTTTTTATTCTTCCAATTACATGTAAAATAGTTTTCAATATTCACTTTTGTAAGATTTTAAGTTACAAATTTTTTTCTCCTTCCCTTCTTTATCTTTCCCCTCCCCAAGGCAGCAAGAAATTTGATATAGGTTATATATAGGCAATCATTTTAAATATATTTCCATATTAGTCATGTTGTAAAAGAAAAAACCAAAACAAAAGGAAAAAAAACACATGAATAAGAAAAAGCAAGCAAACCAACCCTCCAAAAAAGTGAAAATAGTATGCTTCCATCTTCATTCAGTCTCCATAACTCTCCCTCTGGATTCAGTTGGCATTTTCCAACCCAAGTCTATTGGAATTTTAAACCTTTCTTCTGACAAAGACTAGGTCCAATGTAGTCATGTATTGCCTATTTGCTTATTAGCATATTCCAATATGAGAAGACCTCTAAGGCTGACTCTTTTTATAAGCAAAAGAGTTAAACCATTATCTGATATGATTGGAGGGGGATAAATAAGTCAGATGTGACAGTGTCCCCAATTCCACTCTTAGAACTTTATTCTTTTACATTAGATATCAAACTCTTCCTGGTGTTTTATGATGTTAAATATCTTAAAGGAAAATACAGTACAAAATTCCTTGAGAGCAATTATCACATCTCTGCATTTCTTGAAAGAAAATTTGGAGTAATCTGAAGTTACAAGACATTCACTGAGGTGAGTGAAAAAGGCCTGAAAATGTGGAAAGAGACACAGAATGAAAACGCAGAAAGTGCTTAAATAAGTTTTGTTCAATTCATATGCCAATGGCCAAAGCTATTTTCTTATAAATAATCAGATGATGTAACATTTGTAACTAGGCACATAGTGGGCACTTATATGAATGCTAATTTTTATTATTGTAATTGTTATTATTGATAATTATCATTATTCTTCTTTAGGCTTTGGGACAACTTAGTAACAACAAAAATGACAACAAATGATATTTATTGATACTACTTCAATGTTTGCAAAAACATTCTAAATGTATTATGTCATTTGAGTTTTTTTAAGTACCAATGACTAGATTCTATGAGCATCATTGTTCCCATTTTACAGATGGGAGGTAGAAACTGGAGCCCAGAGAGCTGAAGGGATGTATTCTTGGTTGCAGACAGGGCTCAGATCCTCATCTTCCTCATTCCAAGACTAATATGATATTCACTTTACTACACTGTCTCCCAATACAATGAGAGAAACGGACATCTCCAAACTCTGTCGAAACAAAACAGAGCATCACTGACCCAAAGTACAATCTAGAAACACAAAATAGGGTAAGGAAAACTTTTCAGGCATACCTTACATAACCCCAGTTGCCCCAGACAACCTTGTTGCAGCATTTATGGGTTATTACCACCATCTTCCCTCCTATGTTGACACTGAAAGTTGCAGCAACAACTTGATTTGGTCAATATTCAGACAATATGCAAATTGATGCCAGGAAGTATCTTAGTAAGCTCCAGGAATATTTGCATGTGCAATCCTTTCTTTCTCAAAACAACAATGTGTACTATATCTACATAACTGCTTCTGGCATATTAAGTGTCCATTATGATGTTCATTTACCTAACATTTGTGTTTTTTGTAGAGCTAATGAATAACATGAGGCAAAATATGACCCTGCCTATTTATTAGATCAAATGAATCAGCCTAAAAAATAGCATTAAATCAAGATATAAAATTCTTCACATTGGATCAGCTCTAGGTCCCCTCATTTCTGAGATTTTTCCTCTGATTGGGGTACCAAGAGATGGTATGAGGTAGGGCATCAACCTCTAAAAGTTAGGGGATATACTCCTCAATGACCCTCATTTCTTTAATAGGCAGCCTATTCTACCAATGGGAAACAGTACAGTGCACTGCAGAGGTGTCAAACATAGGGCTCATGGGTCTTATGTGCTGCCCAAACCAGATTAAAATTTAATTGGGAAATATTTAACAAAATAAATGAATTAATAAAAAAGGAAATATATAAACATATGTGGTTTTCTAAGTCAACCTGCAGGGATCCTTATATATGTATAGTTTAGTAACCTCAGATTTTATTTTAATTTAACTTCACTGGCATAGTGGATAGAGTTAGCACCACATTCAACAAAGATCTACATTTTTAACATTACCTCTAAAATATTCTGGTTGAATGACGATAAGAAAGTCACTTACCTTCTCAGTATCTCTAGGCAATTCTCTGGGTTTTTAAATTGTGGAATAGTTGCAGATCTGTATAATTTTCTCACAAAAATTTCCCTTTGTCAGTGAAAGCATAGATTGGGTTAAATTTCAAAATAAATCTCAAAGGGATCTTAGAATTCACCTAGTTCAAACCTTCATTTTATAAATAAGGAAACTGAGGCTGAGAATGATTAACTGATTTGCCAATGGTCACATAACTAGTAATGCCAGAGACTCAACAACCCCAGATCCCCTGCTTAGCCTTGCACACTGTCTAGTATACCATGCAACTTCTTCATTTACAAGATTAGATGACTCATCCAAGTTTCCTTTCCAAAAAAAAAAAAAAAAAACCTGTGCTCTGAAAAAAAATGGGCCCAAAGAGGGTTTTTGTGTCCTTAGAGACGGAAAGAGATTCCTGATCAGTCAAGCCTAAACCACTTTAGCTTGGTTGACCTTGCCTGGACTCATTTGGAAATAACTAACTTGCATTGCTCTACCAGATCCCCTTCTCCCACAGTGTGTCTCTCTCTTTAAAAAAAAAATGGCCAAAGTCTAAGAAGAGACACTAGTGGGAAGATAGACTATGAGGTGTATTTCCTGGTAAACACAATTTTGGGACTAATTCTTTCCCCTAATTCTTCCTAATGGGGACATTCAAAAAATCTCTAGTAGCACCTGATAGTCAGTTGGGAGGTTAATCTTCCTATTTTCTCACCTGGAAGCCTTCCAGACTGCAGGGTACAAACCATTCCTCTGTCATTAGCACTCAGAAAACACACTTTAGCTGAGCTGACACCATTTTTTGCCCATGACATCATTTTCTGCTCTCCCCAGTGCTGGGGTCTGATTTCCATGTCAAGGTGCATAACTCTTTGGTGAATAGACCCAAGTGTATTGGGGGAGGGAAGGCAAGGGAAATAACCTTTCAGCTCAGCTGTAGGTGTTTTCCTTGCAAAGACAAATATAGCCCAAGCTGAAATCACTTAGTGTCAATCAAGGTAACTGGAGCAGCTCTGTGTTAATAATGAATTTGGGTCACGTGGGACAGCAGAAAGAAATGTGTGATATAGTTGAGCATAATTTCCATGCAACACTGGCCTGCTTACATATTAGGCCACAGAACTTGGATCCTAGCTGGAAATCCACAAGGTAATTTAATCTGATGCCCATATTAATGGCTAAATGGAGAGAATTATGAGAGACTGGTCGGGAAAGGATCTCATAAAGCCTGGTTTCCAGGGTTGGCTATAGGTAGCCCAGAATCCAGGTTATCCCTGCCTAGAATTGCCACAGTACTAGAAGCTGGAAAATGAATGGATGCCCATCAATTGGAGAATGGTTGAGTAAATTGTGGTATATGAATGTTATGGAATATTATTGTTCTGTAAGGAATGACCAGGATGATGAATACAGAGACGACTGGCGAGACTTGCATGAACTGATGCTAAGTGAAACAAGCAGAATCAGGAGATCATTATATACCTCAACAACGATACTGTTTGAGGATGTATTCTGATGGAAGTGGATTTCTTCGATAAAGAGAGCTTTAATTGATCAAAGATGGACAGAAGCAGCTACACCCAAAGAAAGAACACTGGGAAATGAATATAAACTATTTGCATTTTTGTTTTTCTTCCCGGGTTATAATTCTCCCTGTGCAACAAGAGAACTGTTCGGTTCTGCACACATATATTGTATCTAGGATATACTGTAACCTATTCAACATGTAAAGGACTGCTTGCCATCTTGGGGAGGGTGTGGAGGGAGAGAAGGAAAAATTGGAACAGAAGTGAATGCAAGGGATGATGCTGTAAAAAATTACCCTGGCATGGATTCTGTCAATAAAAAGTTATAAAAAAAATTGCCACAGTAACTCAAAGAGCATCAGCTATTTTCTTCTCTGTCCCCAAACTCCACCTCAACACCCTTAGATGGTCCCTACTCCAGGCCTATTCTGTAGTTATTTATATGTTTCTTAATATAAGACCATGAAAAATAGCAGCACATGAAGACATGGCATTTTCAGGACAGGGCATCAAAGTACAATGTGTAAGGAGCCATGATGTATCATCAATTCATTCAGTCCCTGTGAAATATATTTACATTTATAGTCAAATCAACTTTTGGGCATCATATTGTATCCCCTGCATCGTTTCTTACAACACAATAGCATTCTATTAGATAAGATCACAATCATATACTACAACTTGTTCAGCCATTCCTCAATTGATGGGCATCACCTTAGTTTCCAATTCGTTGCCGTCATACACACACACACGCACATACACACACGGTGCTATAGATATTTTTATACATATGTGTCCTTTGACTTTGTTCTTTTGGGGGCCTGGGGTCAAAATGCACAATTTTATAGTACTTGGAACATGGTTTCAAATTGTTCTCCAAAATGGTTGTACTATTTCACAGCTCCAACATAAGTGCATTTTCCCACATCCTCTCTAGTATTTGTAATTTTTCTCTTCTTTTATCTTAGTCAATGAGATATATATGAAGTTGTGTCTCAGAGTTCTTTTCATTTGAATTTCAATGTATATCAATAACTTAGAGCATTTTTATGTCTTTCTCAGAAAAATGCCTGTTTATAACCTTTGACCATTTATCAACAGGGAATGGCTCCTATTTTTATAAATTTGACTGTTTTCTATGTATTTTGAATAAAACCATTATCAGAGAAACTTAGTGTAAAATTTTCCCCTCCCTCACTTTTCCTGTTTTTCTTCAAATTTTGGCTGTGACAATTTTTTTGGTGTGAAAAATTTTCTTTAATTTTTGTGATTAAAATGACTTGTTTTAACTCCCAGGAATCACTCTATCTCTTTTTGGTTGTAAATTCCTCTTCTATCCATAGATCTGAAAAGTAATTTCTTCCATGCTCCGATAATTTATGACATTATCTTTTATGTCTAAATCAGATAATTTGAACTTTTCTTGTTACATGATATATATAGATGTGTCCATGCCTAGTTTTTGCCAGATTACTTTTGACTTTTCCCAGCATTTTTGCCAAATAGTGAGTTTTTGCCCTAATAGGCAAGATCTTTATGTTTATCAAACACTAAATTCTGGTGATAATTGTTTCTCTATATTGTATACCTAATCTATTGTGTGATCAAGCATTCTATTTTTTTATTTTTTTATTTTTTTTAATAGCCTTTTATTTACAGGTTATATTTTTGGTTAACTTTACAGCATTGACAATTGCCAAACCTCTTGTTCCAATTTTTCCCCTTCTTCCCCCCACCCCTTCCCCCAGATGGCAGGATGACCAGTAGATGTTAAATACATTAAAATATAAATTAGATACACAATAAGTATAAATGACCAAACCATTATTTAAGCATTCTATTTTTTAGACAGTACCAAATTATTTTGATTTCTACTTTGTAATATAGTTTAATATTTGGTCCTACTAGCTTTCTCCTTCACAATTTTTTCATTGATTCCTTTTTTTTTTTTTTTTTTTTAGTTTCAGGCTTTTGTTCTTCCAGATGAATTTTGTTATTTTTTTTCAACTCTATAAAATAATTCTTTGATAGTTTAATTATTTTGAGTCAGAATAAATAAATTAATATAGGTATTATAGTAATTTTTGTTATATTGATTAGGCCTAACAATGAGCAGTATTTCTCCAGTTGTTTAGATCTGTCTTTGTATGAAGAGTGTTTTGTAATGATGTTTGTTTATTGTGTCTTAAAAGTAAACTCCCTGGGGGCAGCTAGGTGGTACAGTGGATAGAGCACCAGCTCTGAAGTCAGGAGGACCTGAGTTCAAATGTGGTCTCAGATACTTAATACTTTCTAGCTGTGTGACCCTGGGCAAGTCACTTAACCCCAATTACCTCAGCGGAAAAGAAAAAGTAAATTCCCAAATATTTTATATTTTCAGTAGTTATTATAAATACAATTTTGCTTTCTCTATTTTTCTGCTGGATTTTATTGATTTTATATTGAAATGGTTTAGGTGTTTTATATCTTAAAATTTTGCTAAAGCTACTAATTGTTTCAATTAATTTTTTTGTTGATTTGCTTGAGCCCTTTAAATATATGATCATCTCTGATGTTTCTTGTGCAACCAAGATAATTGTATAAATATGTATACATATATTGGATCTAGCATGTATTTCAACATGTTTAACATTTATTGGACTACCTGACAGCTAGGGAAGGGAGTGGGGGAAAGGAAGAGAAATTTTGGAACAAAAAGTTATGGAAGGGTCAATGTTGGAAAAATTATCCATGCATATGCTTTGTAAATAAACAGCTTTAATAATAAATAAATAGATTATATATATGATCATGTCATCTGCAAAGAGTTATAGTTTTGTTTCCTTATAACCTATTCTTTTTCTTTCCATTTCTTTTGCTTGTCTTATTGCTATACCTAGCATTTCTAGTTCTGTGGGGAAGAAAAAATGACAATAATGAGCATTGTTGTGTCACCCCTGTTTTTATTGGAAAGGTTTCTAGTTTGTCTCCATTACACATAATTCTTAGTCTTGTCTTTAGAGAAATACTAATCATTTTAAGAAAAGTTCCATTTAATGCTGTAGTTTCTAATGCATAGAATTTATTTTCAAAAGGAATGAGTGTTGTATTTTGTCAAAAGTTCTTTCTGCATATATTGACATAACCATATAATTTTTCTTATTGATATTATACTTACAATCATACTTACAGCTTTCCTAATATTGAAATAACCCTGCATTCCTGGTATAAATCCATCTTGGTTGTGGTGTATGATCTCCATGATATATTGCTGTAATTTCCTTGCTAATGTTTATTTAACTTTGCATACATATTCATTAGGGAAATTGTTCTGTAATTTTCTTTCTTTGTTTTTTATTCTCCCTGGTTTTAGTATCAAAAACACATTTGTGTCAGAGGAGGAATTTGAGAAGATCCCTTCTTTAATTTTTCAAACAATTTACATAATATTGGAATTAAGTCTTCTTTAACTCTTTTGTAGGATTCACTTGTAAATCTATCTAGTCCTAGGTTTGTTTGTTTTTCTTTAGATAGCTCATTTATGGTTTGTTCAATTACTTTATCAAAGATAAGATTACTTAATTATTATATTTCTTCTGTTAATCTAATTTATTAAGTTAATTTATAATTTATCAATTTCATTTAGACTGTCAATTTTATTGGCATATAATTGGGCAAAAATCATTCTTAATAATGTCCTTCTTTCTTCTTCATCTTATTCTTCCTTGATTGTTGCATCTACTCTTTTCATTTTTAATATCAATAATTGGTTTTCTTCTTTCTTTTATTAAACAAATTAGCCAATGGTTTATTATTTTATTGTTTTCTCCTATAAAACCAAGTCTTCATTTTAGTGATTAGTTTTTTAACTCTCAATATTCTTAATTATCTTAATTATCTCCCTTAATTATCAGGATTTCTATTTTAGTATTTAACTAAGGATTTTAATTTTTTCTAGTTTTTTAAATTACATGTCCAATTTATTGTTCTTTTTAATTTTTTACTGCTGTTTACAGATTCGAATTTTCCTCTTAAGTATTGCATCTTATAAAATTCAATAGGATGTCTCATTGTTGACACTATTTGTAATGACTCTGTTGATTGTTTTTATGATTTTTTTCTCTGACCCATTCGTTTTCACAAGTTATTCAGTATTTTTTTGTGTGTGTGCTTCAAATTTTTTTTGTGCCTCAAAAGGACCTATAATGAATGGAATTTCATGGGTATTATTCATGGGTCCAAAAAAGGTACATTTAATATTTTTACTTTTTTGCACTGGTTGTGAAACCTAATATTGAATAAATTTTTATGATGGTGCCATGTACAGCTTTCTAAAAATGGTATGCTCCTTTCTATTATCATTCAATATTATCCAGAGATTTATCATATCTAACTTTTCTAAACTCTGTTCATCTTCTTTTTGCTTGTTTATTTTATGGTAATATTTATCTAGGTCTAAGAAGGGTAAATTGAGATTCCCCCACTGGGAACTGTCTGTTTCCTCCTGTAATTCATTTAACTTTTCCTTCAAGAATTTGCATAATATACTAATTAGTGTATATAAAGATTCAATATTGATATTACTTCATTTTCCATTGAACATTTAAACAATATATAGTTTTCCTGATAATTTCTTTTAATTAGGTCTATTTTTGCCTTTGGTTATCTGAGAGCATGATTACTACTCCTTCCTTTTTTTATTTCTACTGAAGTATAATAGATTTTGCCCCAGACCCTAATTTTAATTCTGTATGTGTCTTTCTGGTTTAAGTGTTGTTTTTGTTTTTGTAAATAATATACTGTTGGATTCTGGTTTTTAATTCATTTTTTTATTATCTTCCATTTTATGAGTGAATTCATCCCATTCATATTCAAGATTATGATTTTTAACTACATATTTCTTTCAATCTTATTCTCTTCCACTTATCCTGCTTTTTTCTTTATTGTCTTTCTTCAATAACCTGTTTCGCTTTTGACCACTGCTTGCCTTAATCTATTCTTGTTTTTATCAATCCTCCTCTATCCTCTTAGTTTCTTTTCCTTAAAGTTCCCTTTTTGGGTAAGAGAAATTTTTGTATTTTATTCTCTCTGGGTGTATATATATATATGTGCATGTAAGAATTTACATATATATGTATATGTTTATGTACATATACATATATATGTAATAATCTTATCTCTTTGAGCCATTAGGTGAGAGTGAGGTTCAAGCATTACTAGCCACCCCCTCCAATTTCCTCCTTGGTTGTAAAAACTTCCTTGCATCTGTATAATAATTTCCTTCATTCTTTCTCTTCATTGCCCCTGATCCCAGTGCATCCCCTTTTTTCATACTTCCATTTTTCTTTTGAGATCATTCCAACATTGTTGACTCATACCTATGCCATCTCTCTAAATAGACTCCTTTCAATTGTCCTAATGATAATATTTTTAGGGATTACATGTATCATTTTTCCATTTAGAAATGTAAACAAATTAATCCTGTGAAGTCTTTTATGATTTCTCACTCGTATTTATCATTTTCATCTTGTGTTGAATGTCAAATTTTCCATTCAACTCTGGTCTCTTCATCAGGATTGCTTGAAAATCCTCTATTTTATTAAATATGATCCTCCCAGTTTTTCTGAGTAGGTCATTTTTAGTTTTAATCCTAATTCCTTTGCTTTCTAAGAATATCATATTCTAAGTCCTCCATTCCTATTTAGTGATAGCTGCTAAATGCTCTATAATCCTGACTGTAAATCCACTGTTATTTTAATTATTTCTTTCTAGCTGTTTGTAATATTTTCTCCTTGACCTAGGAGCTCTGGAACTTGGTTATAATACTTCTAGAAGTTTTCATTTTGGGATATCTCAAGGGATTATTGGTAGATTCTTTCAATTTCTACTTTGTTTCTTCTTAAAATTTGAAAGGTAAGCTTTTTTCATGTTTTTCAAGTGGTCAAATAATTCTAAAGTTATCTCTCTCTAATCCTTCTTCCAAGTCTGTTATTTTTCTTATGATAGTTCACATTTTCTTTTTCATCCTTTTGTTTTTGTTTTTGTTTCTTAATGGTTTTATAGAGTCATTAGTTTCCACTTGACTATTTCTAATTTTTAAGGAATTATTTTTTCAGTAAATTTTCAGTATTTTTTTTCAGTAAAAAATTTCAGTAAATTTTTTGAACCTCTTACCATTTACCAATTCCTAATTTTAAAAAGTTACTTTCTTCAATATTTTTTGAAATTTTTATTTTTTGAGTTTTCTGATTATTAAAGAATTATTTTCTTTAATTTTTGTGCCTCTTCATAATTTTCTTGCATCACTATCATTTCTCTTTCTAATTTTACCCTACAGCTATTATTTGTTTTTTTTTTAATTTTTAAAATCATTTTTATCCCTCCCATCTTTTTTTTTAAACCTTGCTAAGAATTCTTTATTGGGTTTTTATGCAGTGTACATTTTCCTTTAATGCTTTATTGTAGATTTTTCAAGTTGCTGTTTTCTAAGTTTGTATCTTGAGCTTCCTTAACACATTAATAGATTCTTATGGCCCAGTTTTTCTTCTTCTTGTTGTTGTTGTTTCCTTATTTTTCCAATCCATTTCTTAACTTTCCACTTTATGTTAGAGTCTGCTAAGCCCTAGATTATCTTCTGACTTTTATATCCTGATACTATCATGGCTGGGTCTGGGAGCTTGTCGAGGGCTTTCAAGGTGATGAGATCCAGGGAGAGTTCTACTCTCTGCCCTCCTGCTTGTCCTTCCCCAGATTGGGCCCCTGCTTCCTCATGACCACAACCACTCCTCTTCCTGGAAATATAACTCAGACTGGATAACAGATAATGGATGCCAAATGACATGCAATCTCTCACACAGTGCTAGCACAGATATCCTCAGGAATCTCTTTCAGCAAGACAGGTATTCAGTCTCTTAACTGTCCTTGCATGGGGGAAATTCCTTGTGCCACAGCTATTGCCATCACTCAAAGGCCCATAGCCAATGCTGGTTTCACCAACTTCCTGGTCAGCCCTCATTACACATCTCTTTGCCTTCCTCGGCTTTCCTGGGCTGAACAAATGATTGTGCCTTTTTGATGCTTTTTCTCCCACTCAGAATTCAGTTTTATGCAGTTATAAAAATTGTTTATAGGAATATGTTAGGGATATGATAGAACTTCAGATATGTGGCCTGAGTGTTGGGGTGTTGGAGGACAATGCTCATTTCCCTCTGCCATCTTGGCTTTACCACTCAGTGTTTCCTTGCTGAAAGTAGAATAGAAAAACATGATTTAATAGAAATTTATGATTTCCTATTATGCATGCTTTGATTTCTTTTTTTTATGGTATATACTATATTCAGCTTGTTATTTTCAAAACTGTCCCACAAAACTGTGTGTGTTTATGTGTGTGTGTATATATATGAGAGAGAGAGAAGAAAGAAGGGAGGAAGCGAGAAAGAGACCTTGTAAGAAATAAGTATACTCATACAAAATCAACCTACACATTGGCCATGTCTGGAAATGTATAATTCGTTCTGGACCATAAATTCATTATCTTTTTGCTTCATCATCAAGTTGTAGTTGGTCATTGCATTGATTATTATACTAAAATTTTCAACATAATTTGTCTTTACAATGTCATTGTTAAAGTATAAATCATTCAGGTTCTAGTCATTTCACTCTTTATCAGTTCTTTAAAATCCTTTTAGGTTTTTCTGAAATGATCACTTTTCTTCATTTCTTATAGTACAATAATATTTACATACTATGGTTTGTTCAGCCATTCTCCAATTGAAGGGCAACTCTTTTATTTCTAGTTCTTTCTCACAAGAATGGATACAACTATTTTATGTGTGCATAGGATACTTTCCTCTTTCTTTGATCTATTTAGAGGTACATAGGACTTGTAGTGTATCAGTGAGTTAAAGAGCAAGCGTAACTTTTCAATACAGTTTTAAAAATCATTTTTTAGAACAGCCGGACCTATTCATAGCACTACTAACAGTGCATTAATATTCCTATATTTTCAGTCTTACATAATTGGGATTTTGCCACTTTGTTGGGTATAAGGCAGAACTTCAAAGTGTTTTCATTTGCATTTCTCTAATCATTAGTAATTTGGAGCATTTTTATATGACTATTGATAACTTGGATTTCTAGTTTTAATAATTACTTGTTCATATTCTTTGGTCTTTTAAATAGTGAGTAATGGCTCAATAGTTTTACGTCAGTTCTTTATATGTCTTGGAAATGAGACCTTTATTAGAAAAACTTGTTGCAAAAATATTTCCCTTTTATTTGTTTCCCTTATAATTTTTGCTATATTAGATTTATTTGTGCAATTTTAAAATTTTATATAATCAATAATATCCAATTTATCTCCTATGATTCTTTCCATCTCTAATTTGGTTATGAAATTCTTCTCCTGTTAATAGTTGTCAAAAGTATTCCCTTCCTTGCTCCTCTAATTGGTTTATGCTGTGACCTTTTACATTCTAGTCATTTGGGGGAAGGGTTGGTTATATTAGTATGGTCTGAGATATTGGTGGCATTTCATTTTTGTCAAACTGCTTTCAGTTTTTCTAGCAGTTTTTGTTGAATGAGTTGCAATTTTGGCTTTAGACACTATACTATTATGTTTGTTTGTTTCTATTTTCATGTGCCTAATCTGCTTTACTGATGTACTTTTTCTATTTCTTGACTAATACTAAATAATTTTGATGATTACTGCTCAATATTATAGTCTGATATCTAAGAGTGTTTGACTTGTTTACTTCCCATTTTTTTTATTATTTCCCTTGAAGTTTTGATGTTCCTCTAGATGAGTTTTATTGGTTTTAAAAAATATCTTTAAGACAATTATATATATTAAGTGGTATTGTTATTTATATTAAATTGGCATGACCCAAGTGTAAGTTTTTAATCTTTCAAATTATTTAGGTTCATCTTTCTTTTTATAAAGACTTTTTTGAAGTTGTTTTGTACAGTGATAGTGATATAGTGATATAATATCACTAATAATGATATATGTGGCTTGGTAAGTAAATGCCCAAATATTGATATGATCAGTTCTTATTTTGGAATGAAATTTCTTTATTTTTTGCTGCTATATCTTGTTGGCAATGTTGAATTTATACTTGACTTATTTTTCTTTTCTATTGTCACACTTAGTATTTCTACAACTATGTAAAGTAGTGTTCATGATAATGGATATCCTTGTTTTATCCTTAATCTTATTGTAACAATCTCTAGTTTTTCTCACTTACACATAATGTTGACCCTTAGTTTTATATAGGGACTATCTTTTCATATTAAGGAAAAGTTCATTAAGTCCTATTCCTTTTAATGATTTTTAACAGAAATAGGCTTTGTATTTTATCAGATGCATGTATTGATATAATGATGTGATTTGAAAACAATTTATATATAATCTAAGCCTACTATATTCATAATTTTAAAAAAATTGTTATCAGAACTGTATTCCTGGCATAAATCCAACTTAACTATCATAAACAATCTTTTTGATGTGTTGCTGTTGACTCTTTGCTAATATTTTATTTTAAATTTTTACATAAGTATTCATTAGGAATGTTGATATATAGTTTCTTTTTTCTTCTACCCTAGTTTAGATATCAAGACTATATTTATATAAGAGAAGGAATTTAATAGGTTCCCTTCCTTTCCTATTTTTATAAACAGTTTATGTAATATTATAATTCATTATTCTTTGAATACTTGATAAAATTCACTTGCAAATACATCTGGTTCTGATTTTTTTTTCCCTTTGGGAATTCATTTATGGCTAGTTCAATTTATTTTTTCTGAGTTTGGGTTATTTAAGTTTCCATTTCCTCTTCTATTAATCTGTACATTTTATATTTTTGTAAATATTCATTCATTTAATTTAAATTATCAGTTTGATTAGTACATAATTGGGCAAAATCATTTCCAATGATTTCCTTCCATTTACCTTCAATTGTTATTTGTCCTTTTCCATTTTTGTTACAAATATTTGGTTTTCCAATCTCTTAAAAATTAGATTAGCTGTTTACATCTCTTTTTAACATTAAAAAAATTCCCCTAATAATAATAGTCTTAACTGCAACAAACTAGCTAATAGTAAACCTATTTTAAATTTTTTTTGGTTTTTTAAAAAAAATTAGATACTCTTAATTTTATTTATAAACTAACAGGGTTTGGATTATTTTTTGTTTGCTTGCTTTTGATTTTTAATCTTTACTTCTCAGAATTATTATTTTAAAATTTAATTTATTTTTCACTTTTTAAAGAGGATTTTTGCCTCTATGTCCTATTCATTTATTTGTTATTTCATTCTTATTAATGAAAGTATTTAGAAACATACTTTTCCCCCTATAGAGCTGCTTTGGCTGCATATCAAAAATCTTTTCATGTTCTCTCATTGTTATCATTTTCTTTGATTAAATTATCTATTGCTAATTGGTTGTGTGTGTGTGTGTGTGTGTGTGTGTGTGTGTGTGTGTTTAACACATCAGGTCTTTAATATCAAGTTATCTTGTCTTTAATATTAATGTTTCTGAAAAAACCCTTTATAGAATATAATTTTGTTGATTTGTCAGTATTGTTTAAATATTTTACTTTTCTGCATGTGTTTGATAAGTTAGAATTTTTTATGCCATCGTATGTGGCAAGTTTATGTAAAGAAGTTGGTATAAAACTTAAAAATGTATACAATCTTCTAATTTTTGATTTAGTAATATCAGAAAGGGACCATATTTAAATTTCTTAATTATGATGCAAGCCTTAAACTTCTTTATTCTTTATATTTTTGTTATATTTGTCTAGATCTAAAAGCTGGAGACACTGAAATATTATTTCTCTGTGTAAATTGATTAACTTTTGCTCTAAGTATTTAGCTGCTATACCATTCAGTGAATATGTATTAATTCATTGACTATGGTACTTTTAAGCTTAATGTAAATGTCATGTTATCTCTTTTAATCAAGTTTGTTTTTACTGTTTCCTTGATCATGATTACTCTGCTTTTTCCCCTAAGTTTTCATGAAGTATAATAGATTTTTATTCAGACCCTTATTTATTTTAGTATGTAATGCTATTTTCTAAGTATGTTTCTCATAAACTACAATGTTGGATTCTGCTTTTTAATTTGTTTTATTGCCCTCCTCCATTTTATGAGTGAATTTATTCCTTTCATATTCACAGTCTTGACTGTAATTGTGTGTTTCCCTCTATGCTGTATCCTTATCTTTATTGCTCTTTTTGCTCCTGTTTCAAGTTTATAAAAAAGAAAGCAGTAAGAGAGGAGGAGCCTTAATATTAGTGACCTATATTTACATTTTCTCTCTTACTATTCCAGTGCCCATATTCTATTCTTCTCACTTAGTCCTCAAACACAGGTTCTTGAAATATGGCATATAACCTTTAAAAAAACATTATTTTTGAAATCTAATGATTTTTAGGTAATCGCTTCTCAACTTGTCCAAATTGTTTATTTTTAATAGGACCTACCTTACATATTAAAAAAAAAAACTGACTTGTAAAAAAAAAAAAGTTGGAAAGAGATTATAGAAGAATCAGTCTTCCAAAAAATGATGTTTCAAAAAAAGTGACATATCTTATATATGGGAATAACTAAGTGGCTCAGTGGATAGAGCACTAGGCCTGAGTCTGGAAACCTGAATTCAAATTTGATCTCAGACCTAAAACTACATTATAAAAGAACAGTCATCAAAATCTAAGAAATAGAGTGGTGAATTATTAGAAGAGGTTAGGTACCTAAGACACAATAGTCAATAACTATTGTAATTTACAATTTAATAACCCCAAAGACTCCAAATTCTGGGATAAAAACTCATTATTTGACAAAAATTTCTAGAAAAACTGGAAAATAATATGGGAGAAACTGGGCATAAATTAATATCTTACCCCCTGTATCAAGATAAGGTCAAAATAAGTTCCTGATTTAGACAGAAAGGGTGATGATATAAGCAAATTAAGAAAGCAAGGGATAGTTTGCCTGTCAGATCTTTGAAGAAAGGAGGAATTTATGATCAACTAAGAAATGGAAAACATTATAAAATGCAAAATGGATTATTTTGTTAATAGTAAATTTAAAAGATTTTTAAATGAATAGAACCAATATAGCCAAGATTAAAAGGGAAGAGAAAAGCTGGGAAACAATTTTTGCAGCCAATGTTTTTGATAAAGGACTCATTTCTACAATATATAGAAAACTGAATCAAACTTATAAGAACACAAGTCATTTTCCAATTGATAAGCGATCAAAGGATATGAATAATTTTCAGGTAAAGAAACTACAGACTTCTGTAGCCATATGAAAAAAATGCTCTAAATCACCATTGATTAGAGAAATACAAACTAATACAACTCTAAACTACTACCTTACACCTATCAAATTGACTAAGATGACAGGAAAAGATAATGATAAATGTTGGAAGGGATTCAGCCAATCTAGAGAACAATTTGAAACTATATCATAAAGGCTATAAAATTGAGCATAAATTTGATCTACCAGTATCTGTATCCCAAAGAGATCATAAAAGAGGGAATAACCCCAATATGTACAAAAAAGTTTGTAGCAGCTCTTTTTTTGTAGTGACAAGGAATTAGAAATTGAGTGGATACTAATCAATTGAGGACTGGCTGGATGAATTACACTACATGAATGTAATGAAATATTCTTATCTATAGAAAAATGATCAGACTAATTTCAGAAAAGATTAGAATGACTCACATGAATTGATGCTGAGTGAAGTGAGCAGAGCCAGAAAAAGATTGTACATAGTACAACAAGATTGTGTGATGATTAACAATTCCAATAGACTTGGGATAAAAAATACCATCCACATCCAGAGAGAGAACCATGGGAATTGAATGCAGATTAAAACATATTTTTATTTTTTTTGTTTTGTTTTTTCCACATGGTTTTTCATTTTGTTCTGATTTTCCTTTCACAAAATGACTAATTTGGAAATATGGTTAAAATGATGGTACATATATAATCTATATCAGACTGCTTGCTGTACTGGGGAGGAGAGAAGGAAGGAAGGGAAAAAGAAAAAAATTGGAAATCAAAATCCTACAAAATGAATGTTGAAAACTATCTTTACTTGTAATTGGAAAATAAAATACTTTTGAATTTTTTAAAAATGGTCTCAGACACTTACTAGCTTGTGACCCTAGAAAGTCACTTCACCCTATTTCTCTCAATTTCCTCTACTGGAAAGTAGCTGAAAAAGGACTCCAGTATTTTTGCCAAAGAAAACCCCAGATGGAATCACAGAGTCAGGCACAGTTAAATGACTCAACAAAAGCCTTACATATTCTTGTATTTTTTAGTCTCTTGACTTTTTAAAATCTTTCTTATTATTTCATGGAGTTGTTGTTATCTATTTGGATCATTTTGATTTTCAATCAATCTATCACTTGGTTAAGACTTTATCCATCCTGTTCTAAGCTGTGTGAGCTGGACTGTTCTATTGCTACTTGATATTGAGTCCTCCCCTATAACCTAATCCTCTTAGTTAACCTTTGAAAATATAATTCTGTTTTTCTCTTCTGTTTCCAGTTACCTTCTTTGTAAAATGTTTCCAGGAAATCATAAGTTTTTTTTTATTCCCCCTTATATCCTGCAAAATTGGAGAAATATAAACATAAAAATTTAAGATCAGTAACATCAAGGAAATAACATATATCACATTTCATTATCAGCATTAGCCATGTATGTATTGAGCTCTACCTGGAATGATCCTCCTTCCCTCTCCACTTAACAAAATATTATCTCTTTCCAATAATGAGATGAAATGCTATTTTCCTCAATGACTTCTGGTAGAAGTAATTCCTCCTTTCTCTGAATTTCTAGAATATTTCTTTCTCAATGAGTTCAGTGACTTTAATGAATTCACTGTCTTCTTCTTCATCCCAACGCTTGCCCTTATATCAAAGAAGACTTCAACATATGCAGTGCTGTTCCTTAATTATTATAATTTCTGGTTTCCCAATTTATATAATTCCCTTGAATTACTCTTCCAATACACCTCAACTGTACACATAAATGATCATACCCTTGATCTTGCCACCACCTATGCATTGGCCATACATATTCCTCCCAATTTTCCCAGTTTATGATCTATGTTATCCTTCCCTCTCAATTCTCTTGGAGTCTTATCCTATTAATGGATTGCTTGTTCAAAGCCAGATTCTGGATTACTTTCATCATCTACTTTCTTTGCACTTATTCAAGAGCTGCTGAATTTAGCTATAGAAAATCATGAAACCCAGGAATAAAGTCCACCACAAATTTATGTTTTCTAATTTAAACTCAACCCTCATAGCAAAACAATCATTTATTCCTTCTTAACCAATTCACTACCCTACTCTCCACAGCAGCTGTTTGAAACCATCTCATCTCTCATCAACCCTCCACAGCACTCCTCAGCTCTACCTTTCAACTAAAGATCTTGCCTCATATTTCCATTAAAAAAAAATTAAAGTCTTATACCAAGAGCTTCTTTTTCTTCTTCCTTCCTCTTCTCACATCTTTTTTACTTCATATTCCACCATCAATTCTTTTCTTTTTTATTTTTCATTCTTTTGCTTTTGTTTTATTTTTTTTTATGTTTTATGAAATCCTTTGCCTTGATTTTCCCAATTCTTTTTTTTAGTTTTTTTATTAAAGCTTTTTATTTTAAAAACATATGTATGAATAATTTTTCAACATTTACCCTTGCAAAACATTATTCTTCCCATTCACCAAAACTCATAACTTTGGAATGATCCTCAATTCCTTCCTGTCAGACACCCCAGATTTCCGATCAGTTATCAATGCTATCTTTGTAAAATCTCATATATATGCTCCTTTGTCTCCATTCATATAGTCATAACCATAATACAGGTCTTCATCACTTCTTACCTGGAGTCAGGAACACATGCATTCAAATATTGCTTTAGATGCTTTTAGCTTTGTGATCCTGGGTGAATATCTTAATATCTATTTGTCTCTGTTATCTCATCTGTAAAAATGGGTATAATAATAGCGCTTACCTCCCAATGAGTTAATACTTATGAAGCACTTTACAAAGTACTCTATGTAAATATTATTGCTATTATTATTACAAAGGTCTTCTAATCAATCTACCTTCCCACAGGTGCCATTCAGTCCAGCCTCTGCAAGCTGCCCAAGCGTACTAGTTCCTCATAGCACCCCCTTGTTTGAGAGACTCTGATAACTATTATTTTTAGGATCAAATATAAATTTCTATTTGACATTTAAGGCTCTTCACAACCTGGTCTCTACTTATTCCTCCAGACTTTTCACACTTTTACTCCCTTCACAAACTCTAGAATCTTGTTGTGGTCTATATACTGTTCACTGAACACAATTCTGTGCCTCAAACAGTTGAGCCCCACGTCTAAAATACTAAAATAAAATACTAAAATCCTTATCCCTGCCTGAGCTCTGATCCTAGCTTCTCCAGAAGGCTTTCCTAGATCCCCCAGACATTTGAAAACTTCCCCTCTAGGCTACTTTTTTTTTCTACTCTGCATGAATCACATATTACTTTTTTATTTCTGTGTTGTCTACCCCATTTATTTGTGAGTTTCTTGAGGGCAGGAATTATTTTTGTGTTTTTGCTCTTCTTTGTATCCCCAGCACTCAGTACAGTTTCATATGTCATTTATATCTTATTGATTCTATGCAAAGGGAGCAAAATACTATAAAGAGTATTCAAACATACTCAGCTGTTTCTATGGGGACCTGCATCTGTCATGTCAAGGTAACATGTCTATGATTCAATGAAATACAATAAAGTCAAGGACAATATAAGATCTTTCCTGTAAAAGGGGCATTAAGGTTGCGCTCAAAGTTATTCTGATTGAAAAAAAATTGTAATCAATAAGCAAGCATTTATTGTGTGCATACTGTTTGCCAGTTCTATGTTAGGTGATGGTATCCCAAGGCAACAGGGAAATTAGTCACTGCCCTTGTGGAGAGTACAATCTAATATCACTCTAGGAGGATTCCATTTTGAAAATATTATAGAAACCCTAAGGTATTCCCTGATTAATTAGGAGATCCAGACAGTGTAATTCATCAGACAGTTAAGATCTGAAGTGAAAGTTTTTTAGTCCCTCAAAGTTTTCTTTATATTTGGGGGAGTGTAAAGATTATAATGGGCCATTTTATTGCAATATCCCCTTTGGCACTCACTCCATCTACTTGTACTAGCATTTGTAGGTTGGGTCTTCAAAGGGGATCTCAAAGATTTAGAAATAACTGCAAGTGGATAGTCTCCTAACACTAGTTTCTAAGCTCCTACCAATGTGTTTCTCCTCAACCATCAACCAGTAATATCATTTAATTTTTTAGCATAGCATTTACTCAAATGACACAGCAAGAAGACTAGGGAAAAGCATTTCTCCCAAAGGTGATGCATACTCTCACACAAATATATTCTCACGTAGAAATCTGTTTAAGAGATAGGAAGAGTGGGTAGATAATGAGGCACACATGGAAAGAATATACTGACCAAGGCAAATATCATCTCTGGAATTGCAAGACCTCAAATGTCCTTTTTTTCCTGGAAGATCTTCACAAAAATTTCTGTATGATAATTGTTGCTAGACAAAGTTGTTCAATTTTCTCCTCAAAGAACATGGCATTCTACTAAATGGGAGACTTAACTAGGTTTGTAGCATTTTGTTGCAATGAATTTATCTTCTGTTGGTTTGAGTGAAGTAAGTTACTCAATTGCTTAACTAGCTCTTCATCAGTCTCTATTGATGATGTACTGAACTGGGAAAATAGCTACTGAGTACAACTGTTGCCAGAGCAGGCTGGGCAGATAGCTTTGACACTGGTCTCTTCACAGAGAATGCTGTTTCTGCTGAATTAACCAATTAACTACACTCCCTGGGCTTGCTCTTTGCTGGGCAATTGAAGTTTTCACCACTTCCAGAATGAACTGGCTAGAGTGTTAACAGCACACTTTTCAGCATGGTCAACAATCATTATCTTAGAATCGGAAGAAATCTCTCCTCTTTATTTCCCTCCCAAATTTCCATATGAAGTATCTCCAGACAAGAAGTTGAAGAGATGTAGCTGCTTCTGTTTGAAAATACTTTTTGGTGCAAAAGGGCTTCTCCCAGAGAGAGATTCCATTTTTACATGTAGTTCTTCTCTTAGTTACAATTCCCAAATTCTTGTTGGGTTTTATGCAGTTTCAGTGGTATTTCTAGTATAATTGATCCTTTTGCATAAAATCAATAACATATATATTTCATATGATAAAACATCTATCATGCAACTGCATATCCTCAACTTGTCCTAAGTATTCTGTTTGGGCTACTCCAAAACAGTAAATAGGCCAATAAGGACTCAAAATTTCTAGAGAAGACAAGGCCAATTTGTTTAGCACTCTAGTTGGCATAGAATGAACCTTTTAAACCTGATATGAGGTCACATTAATTGAATGTGGGGGTCATGAAAATTTGACAATATTAAGATGCATCAAATAATTCTTTACGTAAAAATAAATAAGCATATCCATTCGTTAGTATGCAAATTGATTTTGTCTTTAATAAATGATAAAATTATATGTATACCAAAGAATTTGTTATCACAAATGTTTGATTTGTATATCTAGTTTATATACCTATATATACAGGATTGTGTAAAAATTTCTCAGGCAAAAAGGGAGGTTGAGTGGAAAAAGTTTAAAAGACAGAAAATTCAACCTGGAATCAGGAATACTTGAGTTTGAATATTATCTCAGATATTAGTTGTATGACCCTGAATAAGTCATTTAACCTTTCTCAATGACAATTTTCTCATCTGTAAAATGAGGGTAATAATAATAATACCTAATTATATATTTCTTCTAGATGACAAAACTATTTTTAGAAATCATGAAATTAAGTGATTTTTTTGAATGATAAGGATAAAAGACAATAATAAATAAAATTGTTAAGGCAGAAAAGAAATACAGCAAAAATTTTCTTTTACTGTATATTTATGTATCTGTAGAATTATGCCAGTTTTTTAAAAAAACCCACAAGTATTACAGTGAAAAAGGAAAAAAGTAATGAACTGATACTTTGTTACATTAATATATTTTTAGAATAGGGAAAAAATTTATGGCTACATAATAATCTGTCACAGTAATGAATATTAATATTATAGTTTCTCTTTTTGAACTTTAACTATTTTACTTCTGTTAATAAACTTATCAAAAATGATCATCATATATTCAAGTTTAATAAATAATATAATCAGGTTTGTCAATCCACCTTTGCTCATAATTGATCAGAGAATACCTTTTGTTAGCTTAAGTTTTAGAATTTTTCTTTCACATGTAATAGATATACAGATAGTTAAGAAAACTCTTCTACATAATAATATGTTTGTCAGATGTTCAGAAAAACTTCATTTCACGCAGGAATTTTATAAAAGTTGAAATATCTACAAAATATATAATTTAGGCAATAACTAAAAAGTATCACTGATAGAGTTTACTTTATGTATTCTTTCTTTAGTTTTAAAATAATGAACAGTTCAAAAAGAATAACTTTCAATTTTAAAGATAATTGTTCAAATTCAGTAAAATATTTCATGTATAAACTAAAATTTGGACTTAAAAACAGAATAAAAAATTAGAAACATAAAACTACATTTTGAAGTCTTTCTAATAATTTTATTACTTATATATCAAATATATGTAATTATTAAATTTTAAGCTTCAGTGGTCACAGAGAATGACAGAATTGACATAAGTAAGGTTTGGTTTCTTTGTTTTTACAATCACTGTGCTATAATTGTTTGTTTCAGATACACGATTTAATGATAGGAATATGTAGGATCATAGGGGTTGAAGATGTGAATGTGGGCTAAAGATGTGAATGTTAACTGAAACGAGCTTGAATGATTCAGAGCCATTGTGAAATTTACCCTTGAAAGAAGTTCCATAGCTGAGTATGCCAGGGGCTGACTATGTTCATGCTTAAAGGAACCTAGGCAAACAAATGATTTTTTTTTCAGGAAGGAGTATTTTCAGTGGCATTACTTAGAACTGCTTGCAATGGTGATTATAAAAGGGGGAATGACTTTTTCATGGTTTTATTATAATTTTAAAACTCTCTGCAGACAATAATTAGAACATCGGTCCTTTAGGAACTCACATGGTACAATGGCTGGAGTGCTGGACCTAAAGGCACAAAATTCTGAGTTCAAATTGAGTCTCAGAGATTTATTAACTTTGAACAAGGTATTTTACTTCTCTACTCTTCAGTTTATTCAACTTCCAGGGTTGTTGTGACAGTCAAATAAGACAATATTTATAGAAATATTTGTAAAACTTAGAACAGTGTTGGTAAGTGCTACATATTGGATTTAATGTATATTTTAACATGTATAACATATATTGGATTGCTTGCCATCTAGGGGATGGGGTGGGGGAAAGGAGAGAAAATCTGAAACACAGGACTTCCGGTTAAGATGGCGGAGAGGAGGCTCACAGCTGCATAAGCTCCACGCTTTCTCTCACTATCCACTTCATTACAAGCCTCTGAATTAATGCTTGACTGAAAATCTGAAACACAAGGCTATGCAAGGGTCAATATTGAAAAATTAACAATGCATATGTTTTGAAAAGAAAAAGAAAAAAGATAACTTAAAAACAAAAAACTAAGTAGGTACTATATCAATATTGGCAGTAGCAACATTATTATTATTATTATTTATTGCCTATATCCTGAGCAGATACTCCTAGACTTTGAATCTTGCTATGCCAGAGTGTCATGTGAAGGACTGGAGATAAAGGTTTCGAAGGAATCTATGCTGAAGACAAGTTCATTGTCTCAATAGTCTCTTCATGGGCAAAGGAGATATATATGTCTATATATTATATTTCAGCAGTATAATTATATATTATGCACAAATATATTATACACACAAATGTGTGTAAACATACACACATATATGTATAATCCATTGATTCCAATGCTTTTCCTCTTTTAATTATTTCCCATTTATCTGGCATATTACTTGCTTTATACATATTTGTTTGAATGTTATTTGCCTCATTAGAATGTAAGTTTCTTGGTTGCCCATCAGTTGGAGGATGGCTGAATAAATTATGGTATATTAATGTTATTGAATATTATTGTTCTATAAGAAACAACCAGCAGGATGATTTTAGAGAAGCCTGGAGAGATCTACATGAACTGATGCTGGGTGAAATGAGCAGAAAAAGGAAATCATTGTACACAGCAACAACAAGATTATATGATGATCAATTCTGATGGAAGTGGCTCTTTTCAAAAATGAAATGATTCAGTCCAGTTCCAAAGACTACCTTTGCCTCTTTTTCTATACCTGGCACTTAGCATAGTGCCTGACTCATGGTATGTATTTAATAAATATTTACTGAATGAAAGAATATATAAAAATACATACACACATATACAGTCTATATTACTATGATATATGTGTATATGTATTGTGTACATATATGCATGTATGTGTACATACATATACATACATATATATCTTATTTCTAAAATATAAGTGCTTTGTATTTGAAATGGTTTCAGCTTTTCATTTTAGTTACTTTTTTTTTTTTAGCTTTTCCTGATCTTCAGCTTTGCGAAGTCTAAAAGAATGCCCTATGATATATGAATCTGCACTTCTTTGGATAAACCAAAAGTTTTTTATCTTGCATATTTTCCATGGTGGAGGAAATAAGCTATTTTCTTCTACCTCTTTACTCATATTGCACACTTAGAACTTTTTCTAGAAGGGTCTCAAATGTCCACATTTTGTAGAGACTCTATCCATAAACCCTATCTAATTCATTTAAATCCAATTTACTTGCCCAACCCATACCTGTCCTACGAGCCTTTGCTCTATGACCTTCAAAAAGAAGGAATCTATGACTCCCTAGACAACCCATTTCCCCACACAATTCTTGTTAGAATTTTTTCACTTCAGTCAAATTTGCTTTTGCTCCATTTGTAGCATCTATACATTGTTACTAATCAGGCCACCAGTGGTTTATAAAATCTTCCAACTGCAACATAATTATCCTAATCTCATTAAATTCTGGACAATTTCTTCTAAATTCAAAGTTAAGATCAAGACAGTATAAAAGTGAGCATAATTTGACTTTGCCTCAGAGATAACTCAAAGAACGCTTCTGGACACTAGGAAGGTGCTTTGCCTAACTACAACACCTTAATTATGAGAATCTGTCACAACTTTGTTCTAAGGTGTTTAAGAGCTATTTAATCACACTCACATTTTTCTTAATATAGAGAAAATCTCTTTTCAGATTTCAGGGGAAAAAAGGTGAGATTTATTACATATTTTCACAAAAATTACCAACTCATATATCTGACATCAAGTCATATTTT
This sequence comes from Antechinus flavipes, assembly GCF_016432865.1. NCBI lineage: Eukaryota > Metazoa > Chordata > Mammalia > Dasyuromorphia > Dasyuridae > Antechinus > Antechinus flavipes. The sequence continues at coordinate 90,582,171 of NC_067399.1, forward strand.
GCAAACATGAAGCTCTAAAATTGAATGTCATAAGCTTTGGCGTTCCCAAACTGTGCTTTAACTTTCTGCCAAACTTGCCAGCAAAGAGCTTGCCTTGAACTTTTGTGACCCTCCTGTCAGAAACCCCTTCCCTGCACCCCCGACTCTGGCTCAGAGTTTCTTTTGACATTCACATCTAAGATTTAAGAAACTCTCTACCAGCAAACCTCAAAATATGTGCCATAGCTTCCCACTCACATCTGGAACCATACATCACAAACTGGCCCTTCACAGGTCAGCTGGAGGACCTTTCTGGCAAAATGAAATGGAGATCTATCTACAGCACCAAGCCTGAACAAAATAGTGAAGTAGGTGATTATTGTCTTCAGTAGTTATTTCTTGCCTCCTATTCTCCAACACGGTTCAATCTATTTTATTCTCTTGACTTGAACTCCTTAGATAACAGAATCTTATATTGGTTTTGCTTGCCCAGGGTCCCTCATTACAGTTTCCACCTAGATAGTGCTGCCAAGGAGCATCTTATATTCTGGACCTCTCCTGATTTCCACTCCTCATCAAAACATAAATGTTCTGTTTCTCTTTTTCTCAGAATTTAGTCAATCCATGCTATAGTATCAATAGATAATGAGTGAATGTGTTACCAGTGCTTATAGCATATTTTCATTTCAATAGGAGCTTCCTAAAGGTAGAGATCCTTTAACCAAGGAATTATTCTTGTAAAAATTCATGCATCACCTCAGGACTAATAGAGGGTTATTTGGGGATAAGATTATCCTTCAATAGTACTCTGTCTAACCTTAAGCCTGTCCTTAATACTACTATTACCCGAAATGTTAGAAAATAAAAAGGAAAAATAAATTATTTTTATTCAAATGTTTTTGGTATTTCTGAATATCCACTTCACAAATACATATATATATAATATATATAAACATATATTTGTATATTATATATACATATAAATGCATGCATATACAATAAACATCAGCTTCTTACATTTTCTTTATCTCTTATTTACTTTGAGGAGATGTGGTCCACTGCAAAAAAAAAAAATTGCACATAAAAGTGGGCTTGTTTCCTTTCCAAATTTTCATTAAGTATGACTACCATATATGCATAGACCATAAATAATTTATATCAATGAGAAAACAAACATATGCATCAATTGCTGATGCATTATTGGATACCTTTTCCTCCTCGCACATTGTAATCTTTTCCATTTGGTTAAGAAGTGGGAAGGAAAGAATCTTCTTTTCTTTCAGATGTCTTAAGAATCAGTATTAACTGGGGCACTTAGTTGGTGTAGTGGATAGTGTGTCAGCCCTGATGTCAGGAGGACCTGAGTTCAAATCTGGTCTCAGACACTTAACACTTCTTAGATGTGTGATGCTGGGCAAGTCACTCAACCCCAATTGCCTCCAGGGAAAAAAAAGAACCAGTATTGACAAGTGACCCATTATAATTGTGTTTCCTCCAGTAGTCCTCTGCTGAATGTATTGATCAGGTCCTATTCACCGTTTTTGGCTTCACCTTACCTTTAAACATATTTGCCACTTTTTCACATGATAGATCAGGTTGCAGGATTCAAATGTGATAGTTCTGTTACCTTGCCCATGAGAACAGGCATTATCAATGTATCAACAGATGTTCCATTTGATATCTTTTTACCATTTGTATGTGCATACTTATAAGCGCACATATATATTTATATTAAAGTCACCTTCCCAAATTAATGCCCACTGCTAATTATTAGTCAACAAAATAGTTAGTGTTTCTATGTAGGACCAGAATTCTCACAATCATCCAATGGGCAGGTCAGAGCACTGGGACATTTCAAGTGTGGGCAGTGTGTGTGTGTGTGTGTGTGTGTGTGTGTGTGTGTGTGTTGGAAGAGAATATAGCATGCATGAGAGAAAATCAAAAATTGATTCTAGAGGCTAGAGATCAACAAAAGATTTAGAAATTAGTAAAGGAAAAAGCCCAGAGGAAAAGAGCAAGGTCATCTGGATGGATTCCCAAAAGAAGCCGGTTCCTTAGGATGATCTTTAGTAAGACTCAGGACTTTTATATAGTTCAAAACATTTCTCTTCTAGAAAGTCTACGCTATAAACTCCTCCTTACCCTGCCATTAGTTGCTTCATGAATGTAAAGGTTCAGACTTCAGTTTAGAGGGGATTTAAAACTGAGTTCCATATGTTCAGTGTCATATAGGTAATATGTGGTAAAGATGGAATATGAACTAGGACTTGTGAGTTCCAGTTCAGAATTCTTTCTGCTGCTCCTTCCTGACAAAATGTTTCCCTTATTTTGTTTTTGTTGCTATGATGCTTTTTAATTGTTTTCTAATTTATTCATTGGTCTGTTTTCTTCTGCCCAGTTAGATCATATGTTTTAATGGTCTAGGTACAGGGGTCCTCAAACTATGGCCCACGGGCCAGATACAACAGCTGAGGACAATTATCCCCCTCACCCAGAGGTATGAAGTTTCTTTATTTAAAGGTCCACAAAACAAAGTTTTTGTTTTTATTATAGTCCAGCCCTCCAACAGTCTGAGGGACAGTGAACTGGCCCCCTATTTAAAAAGTTTGAGGATCCCTGGCTGTTGGAATCCTTACTAACTGCTAAGTAATTAGAGTTGATCTAATCTTACAAGAAGATGTTTTGGCCAGAACCTGAAACAAGGTACTAAGTAGAACTAATCAATACAAGGCTTGTGTTCACACCTTTACTCATTGGAGTTCAATGAGTTCACACCTCCCTTGAAGTCATTGGGCCAGAGAGCACTATGGGAGAAAACCCATAATCCCTCTCTCTGGAAGGAGCATAAATAGGCCAATGGGCCAGTCGAAGTTCTTGAGAAAGGAAGACACTACAAGTCGAGATTTCACCGGAATGACATGAAGACTGGAGCTGGGGAGGCTGAAGAAAGCAGAGGCAGAGGCTGAAGGACCAGACCTTTGGATTTAAAGACATTTGGAGAGAGCTCTTGGAACCAAGCAGAGAGATACGCCTCTAAGCTAACCGGGCTATATTGGAAACTGAACTTTTATCACCTGGTGTGTTTTGAGAAGAAAAAGCTCACTACATTTTGGCGCCCAACGTGGGGCTGTTCTTCATACCCTGTGGCAAAACCGTCCATTCATATCTTTTATAAGGCTCAGCTAAATTGACACTGGTCACCGAAAAGGCAAATCTCTTCATATCCTCCTTATCCAGAGGAATGGAATAGAAACAATCCTTGATGTCTATAACCCAAAGAGGCCATTCTCTAGGAAGCTGAGTAGGAGATGGAAGTCCAGGCTGAAGAGTTCCCATAGTTTCCATCTGTTCGTTCACTTTTCTTAAATCAGTGAGCATCCTCCATTTTCCTGATTTCTTTTTTACAACGAACACTGGGGAATTCCAAGGACTTAGAGAAGGTTGTAAATGCCCTTGTTCAAGTTGCTCCTGTACTATATCTAATAAGGCCTGAATTTTATCGCTACTTAAGGGCCACTGTTCTATCCACACTGGTGTATCAGTTTTCCATTGAATAGGAATAGGTGAAAGTGTTGGCAGGCCTTCAACAGCAGCCCTGCTTAAAAAACCGAAGTACTCATTTTTAACCCCAATTGTTGTAAAACGTCTCTTCCCCACAGATTGATGGGGATTTTTTCAACTATAAAAGGAGTAAAAACTCCTGTTTTGCCTTCAAAAGTCCATCTCATAGGGGCAGCACTAACTTCAGCTGCTATTGATCCTCCTACTCCAGACATATAGGTATCTGCTTTAATCTTTGGCCAGTGACTGGGCCAACTGGCACCTCTAATAACTGTACGATCCGCACCTGTGTCTACCAATCCTTCCAATGGTAGGCCATTTATATAGATAGTGAGCATAGGTCGGTCAGCCGTTACTGCTGCTGTCCAGTATATTTCTGGTTTTTGTGGTCTGGAGTCAGAACCTGGGTGACTATCACGAGGCTGCTTATTAGGATTCTGTATGAGTAACCCTGATGCTACTACATCTCCTGGGTGATAAGTCACACATTGACTACCTGTATTAGTGACTGGGATATTATCTACACATTCCCCAGTTTCCCACATCAGTGTGTGGATGGACACTGTTTTGTACATTGTTGATGAGACTTTTTGCAGTACTTCAGAGCTTACAGGAACTATTGGATTCCTGGCACATGAACTAATGGACAATGGAATCCTATTGGACTGTTTCTAGGACTTATGGACATGTGTAAATTTTCAGGATGATTCATGTTATTTGTTACATTACTACTAGCCTGTGTTATATTGCTATGTGCTTATGTAAATTATGTATAATGCCTCCCATATTGATGGATTTATGTATACCATGTATATCTGTTACAAAGTTCTGGCCTATATTGATGGATTTATGTGTACCCCCTCAGAAACCCCCTATGTTTTAAAACAAAAGAAAGGGGGAGATGTTGGAATCCTTACTAACTGCTAAGTAATTAGAGTTGATCTAATCTTACAAGAAGATGTTTTGGCCAGAACCTGAAACAAGGTACTAAGTAGAACTAATCAATACAAGGCTTGTGTTCACACCTTTACTCATTGGAGTTCAATGAGTTCACACCTCCCTTGAAGTCATTGGCCAGAGAGCACTATGGGAGAAAACCCATAATCCCTCTCTCTGGAAGGAGCATAAATAGACCAATGGGCCAGTCGAAGTTCTTGAGAAAGGAAGACGCTACAAGTCGAGATTTCACCGGAATGACATGAAGACTGGAGCTGGGGAGGCTGAAGAAAGCAGAGGCAGAGGCTGAAGGACCAGACCTTTGGATTTAAAGACATTTGGAGAGAGCTCTTGGAACCAAGCAGAGAGATACGCCTCTAAGCTAACCGGGCTATATTGGAAACTGAACTTTTATCACCTGGTGTGTTTTGAGAAGAAAAAGCTCACTACACCTGGCCAATGTAGCCTCAATTTTTCATTCATTTTCCTACCATAGGGTCTTCATAGGAACCGAAAATGCCTTGGAAATTACCAAAGTTCTGATTAATTTTCACTTACTATAACATTGTGGTTCTTATACTACAAATTCCAATGTTATATTGATTGTTGTCTCTTCCATTAGGTTGTGAGCTCCTTGAGGGCAGGAGCTAAATCTTCCTTTATATCTCTAGCCCTTATCACAATAAGTGGCTTTTTTAATGCTTAATAAATGTTATTGGTGATGAATTTGCACAATCCTCCCTCACTTAAATCCAACTCGCTTGCATGTTCCTCTTTGAGAAAGAATGACAAACAACTTCCGTGATTAGGAGTAGGACCTGCTCCAAATGGCACCCAATGAAACCAGCCTCTCCTCTCCTTTCTTTTCTTTCCTTTCCCTCTATCCACATAGGGTATCATACCCTTACTTACAGGTGCTCTGCCCAAAGTAATATAAATTTTGATATTTGAAACCTTTGCTTTATAAGTGTTTGTTGACTGAATATTCCTTCAAGTGAAGCAGGAAAAAACTCATACATGCCTGTCCCTCATATCTACATCCTCCCATTAATCTATCACATGGTGTCCAACATTATAATGAGATTCATTTTTCTAGATCTCAAAATTGTGTGACTACCAAAGCATGTTTACCCACCTATTATCCTTTACTCCGGATACCTAATATCCCCACTTCCTTTTTCATTCCTATAAATCCATCCTATTAAGAGAAACGGAATATACAAACTCCTTTTCCATCTATATATCTTGCCAATCATAGCTAATGGACAATGAGTTAGAGCTAGCATTGAATAACAAGAAGGGACCACTTACTTTTTCCAATCATAGATCTCCAGATTACTCTGTACAGTTGAATATAAAACATATAGAATTTTTCCTTCCTTCCTTTCTTCTTTCCTTCCTTCCTTCCTTCCTTCCTTCCTTCCTTCCTTCCTTCCTTCCTTCCTTCCTTCCTTCCTTCCTTTCTTTCTTTTTTTCTATTTGTGTGTATATGTATATGTGCTTGTGCACACACACACACACACACACACACACACATCACATTGTTGCTGTTCAATCATTTCAGTTGCATTTGAGGTTTTTTTTGGCAAAGATATTGGAATGAATTGCCATTTCTTTTTCCAGCTCATTTGGAGTTTATCTTGCTATGTTATGTGATATTGGTATAAATCTATAAATCTGCGAGGTTGCTGGCTAGCTTTCCAATCAGTTTTTGTGAAACAGCAAGTCCTTCCTCCAGTATTTGGGATCTTTGGATTTATTGACTCTTATGCTATTTTTTGCTTCTTTATGTTGTGTACCTCATCTGTTCAACTACTCAATTTCTCTGTCTTTTTTTTAATAGTTTGAGACATAATACTAATAGACACCCTTCTTTTCCACCTTTTTTTTCATTATTACCTTTGGGATTCTTGACCATTTATTACTTCATCTGAATTTCATTATTTTTTTCTAGTTGCCTATAATATTTATTCGGTATCTGATTAGGCAGATACTTAAGTAAATTAAGTTTTGTCTTATTGTAATTTTTATTATATTGGCTATCCATGGGGAAATAAATGTTTATACTGAAGTTGATAAGAGTTCTAGATGAATCTCAGTAAACTCCCAAGTCTTTTAGAGTTTCTATAATTATTATAAATGGACTTTTTCCTTCTAGTTCTTTTATACAGTAATGATCTATATAGATTCATTTTATATACTGTGATTTTGTTGGTTATTAATTATTTCCATTAATTTGATTGAATCTCTAGGCTTCTCTCAGTGCTCCATCATAACATCTGCAAAAAGTATGATTTTGTTTTCTTTTTTGCCTTTGCTTATTTCCTCAGTTTGTTTTTCTAATTTTATTGCTGTAGCTAGTATTTATAGCACCTAATTAAGCAGTAGTGGTAATAATGTACATTTTTTATTTTCCCCTGATCTTACTGGAAAGTCTTCTATTATTTTCCCTGTGACAAAAATATGTTTGATTTTGCGATTAAATACAAAATGTTCTATTTGTCATTCAAATCTTTTTGTAAACCAGGCTCCTCCTGCTTTTCCAGAATTCTCATACCTTACTCTTGAACATATAATCTTTTATCAAGTGACACTGGCTTTTTGGCTATTTCGCTGGGTCCCCTTTCTGTCATACTTTCTCTCCTCTGTTTCAAACTATTTCTATTAAGTCTCAATTAAAATCTTATCTTTTATTGGAAATATTCTTCAACCTCTTTTAATTTTAGTTTCTTCCCTCTGTTGATTATTTCCTATTTATCCTATACATAATTTGCTTTGCATGTATTGTTTGCATGCTTTTTCTTACACTAGATTGTAAGTTCCTTGAGGGAACTTTTGCCTCTTTTTGTATTCCTACCACTTAGCACAATTTCTGGGATGTAGTGGGCACTTAATAAATTTTAAATGATTTATTATTTATTGATATTATTATTATTGCATATTGTATTAAGCAAATGTATACTTAATCTTATTTCTAGAGTTGTTCATAGAAAGAAGTATTTTCTCAAAATAATAAAATGTTGATTATTTATAAAATAATAGACACATGTAGTTGGGTTTCATTCTACATGATGGGAAGGAATATGTTCCTTGATGAGAAAAGAGATCCATTAGAGTGTTGAAAAAATGACCATATCTATTTTTTAAAAACTCAATATGGCTAGCATTAGACTATTAGTTATCAAATGAAGATTATAAAAATAAGGATACAAAGTCATGAATATTGTGCAGGAATAACATTTACTGAGTCAATGAACAGAAGATATGCCAGGATGCCAACAATGAAGGGTTTATATGTCATTAATATGGGTACTCATTTAAAACACATACATCCAGAGTATCCTTGTGACTTAATAAATGGTTTTTGGAAGTTTTTGTTCTCCCCCTCAAAAAACATCCACAGACTAAATATTTGCATGTTATTACCTCTGTCCATAGGAGCTATTTTTCTTCTGCTTTTCCTTCTCTTATCTTTTTTCCTCTTCTCTTCGTTTGTCCTCTTTTGTCTTTCTCTCATTTTCTCCTCTCTATCTTTCTCACTCTCTTTCTCTTTCCCTCCCTCTTTCTCTCTCTTTCTCCTTATTTCTTTCTCCCTCTTTCTGTCTCTCCCTCCCTTCCTCCCCAAATCTCACTCTCTCGTCTTTTATCCTCTTCTCACCTTTCTTTGTATCCCTGGAGCTTAACATAGTAAGCAGTTAATAATTGCTTATTGATAAATTGACTAATTAACCTTGTAACCAGCCTGGTAGTGAGCTTCATTGCTATATTGACTTTGCAATGACAGAACCATCATTGGGTCTTTAATCAAGACATTTACATCCTGGTAGAATGAGATATTGGAAGAAGAATTCAAGGATCCACAACCCATTTCTACTGCTGAGGTGGGGAAAATTCAAAGATTCTCAAGGGTGGTGGGTGGTGGGTCAGGACACTGTCATTGTCAAAGACAATAAATAGCAGTTCATTGTCTATGAACAGCTACTGAATCCACAGTTCTTGGGTCAGTCTGGTTCTTTCTGCCATCAGTTACTAATTTACGATGGTTTGGCACTATTTTATTCCTGTGTCTATACTGTATTCAAGTTTCTTTTTTAAATTTGAATTTAAGCTAACCTTAACACAGCCAGCATTTTCATATCCCACTGCAGGGTTTGCTTTGTAGCCTGAAACTGGATATGTGTCTCCCTATTAATATCATCACACTGTCTGAATGCATTTTAAATGTTTATGATGCTCTGGCAACCTGTGGATTGGTCTTTGTTATTCTTGGTTGGAATCTAGCATACTTAGCTTAAAAGTTAGTACAAAATATGGCTTTATCTGATCAAAGAAGCATGAAGTAGAAGGAATGAGTGGATTTCCTTTGCAAAACAGACACCCCTGGATGTATTTTTCATACCAGAGATTTGCATTGATTTCAACGAATGCCAGCCACTATACATAGAGCAGTTGCCACTAAAAAGTTGTGGTAGGAAAGAGGATTGGATAAGGAATCAGAGGACCTGATTTATATCCCAGCCCAGCTACTTACTACCTATGTGACCTTACTCGAGTCATTCTATTTCTCTGCAACTAGTTCTCCACTAGAAAGGCATAAATTAAATTGGTTCCAAAGTACCTTCCCAGTTTTCAAATTTGATGAAACCTTGAAAACCTTGAAAACACAAATGAAGGTGAAATTTGATAAAAATAGCTCCAAAGTCTATAAATCTGTGAATATCCTTTGATCCAGCAGTCTCACTAGTGAGTCTGTATCACAAAGATCAGAAAAGAAGGAAAAGGACTCACATGTACAAAAATGTTTGTGATAGCCCTTTTGTAATGGGAAGGAACTGGAAACTGAGTGGATGTTGATCAGTTAGGGAATGGCTGAATAAGTTATGATATATGAATGTAATGCAATATTATTGTTCTATAAGATATGATGAGCAGGCTGATTTCAGAAAGCCCTAGGAAGAGTTACATGAATTGATGCTAAATGAAGTGAGCAGAACCAAGAGGACATTTTACATAGTAACAAGATTATGTGATGATCAGTTGTAATGGACTTGGCTCTTTTCAACAATGAGGTGATTCATGGTGATTACAATATACTTGTGATGGAAAGAATCATTTACATTCAAAGAGAAAAATATGGAGATTGAATGTGGATTGAAGAATTTTCACCTTCTTTCACCTGAATAATCTTTTGGTGCTATTGATAGGTGAAATGAATCAGGCACATTGAAAGTCTTCATTAAAATGTTTGGATGAGGAACAGGACTCAGTCTGTCCTAACTCATAGGGTTATATCAAATGTTTACTTCATAGAGTTACTAGGTCTTCGAGGGCATGAATTGACCTATTGTCTATCAAATATATGTTTAGATAAATCCAATTTCTGGGTATTAAATCTCCAGGTTGTACAATGAGGCGTGTCAAGGAAAAATGTAGAGATTGGATCCCATTGACCCTTTCCTAAAAGAGAATAAGCAAGCAGGGAGGGGTCTAGGACTCCAAACTCTGCACTTTAGAGACATAGACTATAGGGAATAGTCTACCCAGTGCTGAGGAAGGCTGCCACATCTTGAGGAGAGATAATAGGCTATAATCATGCAACACTCTGATGAGAGTTAACTAGCATTTATATAGCTCTTTAAGGTTTGAAGTCTTTTATACATATTTTCCTATTTGATCCTTAAAACAACTATAGGAGGTATTTTACAGATCTTACAGAACCAAAACAAAAGGTTGTTGCTGTTATGCAGTTGTTTTGGTCATGTCTGACTCTTTGTTCACCATTTTGGAGTTTTCTTGGCAAAGATAATGGAGTAGTTTGCCATTTCCTTCTCCAGCTCATTTTACAGATAAGGAAATTGAAGCAAATAGGATCAAGTGACTTGTCCATGATCATTCAGCTAGAAAGTGTGTGAGATCACATTTGAACTAATGAAGATAAGTCTTTCTGATTCTAAGCCCAGTGCTCTATCCATTGTGCCACCTCACTGCTCGAGAAGTTATATGACTTCAATTAATCAATTGATATTTATTAAGTGCCTACTCTGTACCAGAGAGGAGGAAGATGCACTCAAATCACTCTGAATCTTATTGATTGGCCAACAAAACATTCCAGGCCAAGTTCACATGGCCTTGGTTTGAGTCTTGATAGCCTCAAAGTGAATGTAATATCAATTGTGCTACCCTGAGAGATTTCCCTTCCAAGTCTTTTTTTTTTTTTGACTAGGTAAAAAGACTATTCTCTGACTCATTTCTTACCTAGCCTTAATCACTGAATGGGCATTGCCTCAATGAAAGGAAAAGGACTCATATGTACAAGACCTGTTAAACATCTTATGTTTAAAAAGCCACAATCTCCCACTGAATCCAGGGCCATCATCAGTCATCCTGATCTTTATCTTGCCACAGGACCCAGATGGCTCTGGAGGAGAAAGTGAGAGGTTTATTTTTTTTTTTTTTTACTTTGCACAGCTCTCACTCACTCAAAGCTCATTCACTTGCATGTCATAGTATCACATCCCTAATATCACGGTCATCTTCAAGAACTAAGGACCAACAACAATAACTATGTAGCAGATACAGGGTAGATCTTGATGATTCAAAGACAAAAATCAGACTCTGCCCTCAGAAATCTTATATCTATTTAGGGGAAATAATATACACATATATTTATACATGCAAAAAATATATGCATATTATTTTTTGTGGGAGATCACTGCATTGGAGAGCACCAGCAGCTGTCCAATTTACCCAATCATATAGTCAATAGGTTTCTAAGAGGAGATCAAAGCCAGGTCTTCTTGATTTTCACTTCATCATATAATATACCAGACAATCTACTCATAAAGCACTTTAAGGTTTACAAAACTCTTTCTTCCTAGCAATTTCTAGGACACACACACACACACACACACACACACACACACACACACACACTATTCCTATTTCACAGCTGAGAAAACTGAGGTTCCTAAAGGTGAGGTGATTGACCCAGGATCATTCATGCAACTAATATAAGTTAGTATTCAAACTCAGTATTTTCCTAACTCCACATCCAGGGCTGGCAACAGTCCAGCAATATGTTGTTAATAAAACGTAAACCCAGAAAAAGAAGAAAGATAGTAGCCTCTTAGAAATCTTTCACATGAATGACCAAAGAGAGTTCTCAGACTTTCCTCCAAAAAAACTATAGCCAAGAATCTCTTTCTCCCTGATCCAGAGCAGTAAGCTGTGTCTCCCTTAGTCCTTCTTTCTAGGACCCTGCCAGCCCCTTCTTGTGCCCCCAAATCCATCCGGTTGACAGGGAAGAATTTGAAGCACTTAGCTATGGAGTTCTCCCCCCCTCCCAGTGCCCCAATGGCAGGGCCCAAGCCAGTTTATTTGAAATAAGAATTAAAATGTAAATATGCAACATCCCCTTCCTTCTCCCCCGACACAGCAGGAGCATGTGCTGACTGCTGTCAGCTGCAGCCTTAGTGCCGTGTACGCTGAGATCCTATCTGCACTCCCAATGAACAGAAATATTAGACACAGCTAAATAAGAAAACACAGATTATTGCAGGAGACCCCTAAGGCCTACTTTGTCTGTGTAACAGTTTGTTTTACTTTTCACAGAATTTATTTTGGCTGCAGCCAGATTGATGGTGATTATATCTGAAATCCCTCCCACATATCTGTCACATAAACACTTCATTGAATTCTAGGTTGTCAAATCCACAGGGCTGATGAGGAGTGTGCCTTCTGACTAATTAACAGACATCAGTGCTGGGTATCCCATTAGAGATTGGGGAGAGTGGCCAAAAACACCCACATCTTTTTGGTATGTCCTGGACCCCCCCATCTCCTGCCAGGGGGAGACTTGGGGGCCATCTCCTCCTGTTTGGGGGGAACTTTGGAAAACTTTGGCAGGAAAAGGAAAACCAAGAAAAAATAAAAGAAGGAAGAAGGAAGCCCAAGTCATCTCTGCTCTCTTGCTGGGATGGAAAGATGGATTCCGGTAACCGGACAGCCAGCCAATGTCAGCCTATCCTGGCACTACCAGAGAAGGGGGGGATTAATAAGAGTTTTGAAGTTTGATACAAAGTAAACCTTGGGTTTCCTCAGTGGTTCTGAAGATAGCATCATGAGAGTTGACACCTCCTACTCTGAAAAGAAAGTCAAAGAAGGGGAAAGCAGAGAGGGGAAGGAGGTTGGCCTAAGTAGGGAGAAAGCTTGTAACTCCCAGTTCCAGCAGCAAGGAGAGCAGGAAACTGCCACCGCAAGTCTCCGTGCTGCCTGGGGCCTGCCTCAGGCTTTGATTTCCCAGAGACACCCAGACAGCCCAGTCCCAAGTGACAATTCTCAGCTCTTTCCAGTGCTGGGCAGGATTTCCTTCTGTCTGAACAGGGAAGGAGCCGGCCATCTAACACTTCGCATATGTCTTCCAGCTGTTGCTCTCATTCTGCCACCACAGCCTAGGACAAGAAAAGCATTCTTTCCTCCTCCAACCTTCTAATCTCCAGGCCTTGCTCACTTCACAAGCCTCGTTTGGACATCATTAACCACGTGTTCAAAAGTTATTTCCCCTCTCCTCAGAAAAGGATCTTTTATACTCTGAGTGTATTCCCTCTTTCCCATTGACATTGGGACCAGAATCTACAGGGCCTCTATTTCTGGTGTGAAGGACATCAAAATAACTTGGATATATGACTTTAAAAAATGTTTCATTTGTTTCTTTAAAAAGGGATTATTCCACATGTGAAAGAGAAAAATCAAGATTATGAAGAAAATTAAACTTATTTCACAGAATTTAGAGTGATCTAAAAAAATCACCATATGCAACCCCTTTATTTTCAGGAAAAGAAGCTGAATTCCATGGAGAAGTGAAGTGAGCAGCCTAAGATTATGGGAATATTTTATCATTTTAGAGGTAATCTAGCTTTATCCTCTCATTTTACAGATGAGGAAACTGAGTCCCATGGAGAAGTGAAGTGACCTGTCTAAAGTTATAGAATCATGGCACCATATTTAGAATAGAAGAGACTTTGGAAGTCATCCAGCTCAACTCCTTTATTTTACAGATTGGGAAGCTGAGTCCCAGAAAGAGGTGAAGTGAGCTGTCTGAAGTTATAGAATCATGGTACCATATTTAGCATAAAAGAGACTTTGGAAATCATTGAGCTCAACTCCTTTATTTTACAGTTTGGGAAATTGAGTCCAAGAAAGAGATGAGGTAAGCTGTCCAAGATTAAAGGACCTGAAATCACAGATGTAGAACAGAAAAAGGACTTTACATGCCATCTAGTCTAACCTGCCCATTTTACTGAGGAATAAACTGAGGTTAAAAGTTTATGTGAATTAGTCATAGTAATAGTAAAGAACAGGGCTGGAATGGAGAAATTCCATTCCCAAAGTTCCCAAATCTAGCAATGTTTTCACCATACTTTAGTATTTTCTCAAGTTCCCAAATCTAGCAATGTTTTCACCATACTTTAGTATTTTCTCCATGCCACAATGTCTCCCTTCCCATTCCTGAGCAACGTCATGGCCCTATCAGCAAACTCCCCAACTAGCACTTTAAAACAATCAACTCTAAGAGAAATCAAAAATCAAATCCTGTTGTTACAATATACAATAAGTTTCTTTTTTTCCTTTAAGACTGACCTATCCTGCTCCATTGAGACTGTGCCCAGGAGCTTCATTTTTAACCCTTTCAAGATAGTTGCCCCTTGCCACAGAATATGAGACACAAAAGACCAATTTATTGCATGAGATTCAAAAGAAGATGAATTTCTGCCTTTGCCTTGGGGCTTTCCCCCCTGTAAAGCAACCAGCAGGCACACCACTATCGCATGCCACTTTTGCCTCACTTGTCACAATTTTCATTCCTGTCCAGTTTTATAAATGTCACTTTCAAAGTGCAATTCCCAATCTAATCCCCTCCCCTAAGACAAAGGAAGTCGTTGTTTAGAGGTCTGCAAAGGAAAAGTCTGTTTTGGGGGGAAGGAGAAAGGGGAAAGAGGGAAAGGGTGATCTATTCATCCGTGTTGATACAGTACCATGTTGTTCCTGAAGGTAAAGCTAAGGAGGACTAGGGGCTATGAGGGAAATTCCTAGCTCCAATCAGGACACTCTGAGGCTGTATGGAACTCTTTATCGGAGCACTTCAAAGGGCCTTTTGAACATTACCTCGTTATTCCTCTTGACCTCCCTCAGGGGACAAGGAGGAGGTAAGACTTGTGTTCTCCCTGGACCAAATTTTATTGGTTTCTTGGGTTTTTCAAGTCATTGCATTTTGCTAAAACTGCCTCAGGGAGCAGATGCAATGGAAATAACATGATTCCAAGTGCCACAAATGCAAGGAAAACACCCAGGAGAGTTGCAGTCTTGAAAATATGAGGAGATTCAAGGCCAAAAAAGTAGGGGCCCAACCCAGGTCTGGGGCCCCTCCACTCAGAGCTATAATCATTAGACTGTATTTCCAGATGCAAGTCTTGGGCCTTTGGCGCTCAAGGTTTTCTGTAACTAATCCACTTTGGGGTCATTCATCAAGGCATAAATACACACCTGGGATGCAGGGAGAAAAAATCTACCATTTTTCTAGTTTTAAAAATATAAAATTCACATTACCCAATTGTACATTTGCAAAAGAATGATCTATCAATGCATTCCTCACCGAGGAACAGATTTGAAATAAATGAGAGCAGCTGAGTTCTAACTTTACACACACCATGGAAAAGAACAATCAACACTCCTCTTCCTTTTTCCCCTTAATTCAGCCTACAAGTCAGGAAAAAGATCCAGAAGCTAGGTATCCACTGTCTACCTATCACCTCTCTCCAAAGAGTCAAAATGGGTTTGGATGTGAAATCAGAACTGCTGGCTCTGACACTTACCTGACTATGTGACCTTCTCAAGTCATTTCTCTCTGAGCCTCAGTTTTTTCACAAAAAAAGTTAAGTGAGGAGTTTGGACTATATAATCTCTAGGCTTATTTCCAGCTCTGAATTTTGTGATTCATTGAAATATACCAAAACTTCTAAGCTGTATTGACCAAATCACAGATAAAATAGGAAACCAACTGCATCTGAAGGACACTGAGAAGGTTCCTTTGTTTCCTAATTTCCTCCCTACTTTGATCTTTGAAATTCCACCATTAGAAATTCATCTTCTTGGTAAAGCACTACTTTTATAAAGCTGATGTCCCTAAGAAGGGAAACACATTAACTCCCAAATGCTTCAATGGGGAGCAGTCGATCATAACTATTCCAAATGGACAGGAAGAAATTCTGACATCATGACAAAGATGATGCTTGAACTGGGTTAGGGCTGGAGCTGGGTTGGATGAGGAGGAAGAAAAGAGAGCAATTTTTAAAAGAAAGGGAAGGTCCATGGAAGACAAACGTCACCTAACTCACAATTTTGCCAAGGGCCAGCCGTGTTCCTGATCACTGTTGTTCCCAATCTGTCATCAGGCCCTCATTAACAAGAAGTCTGGGAGACCCCAAGTTGTTGAGTGACAGAAAGAGTGTAGTGAAAATGAGAATGGTAGGAGGGAGGGGGAAAGGGAAATTAACCCTTTCCAACTAATAATTTTTTTTAATTCCTTGAATTTATAGGGCACTTTGGACTTTTTTCAAAGCACTTTCTCATCTATTGTCATGTTTACTACAAATGAGATGAAGAAGGTATTGTTTTAGAATGAGGAAACTAAGGCACAGAGAAATGCATCAACTTTCCTGTAGTGATGAGGCCAGAAGAGCTGGCACTAAAACTCAGGTTTTCTGGGTCCCAGACAGAGACTTTTACCCCTAGACGAGCAGTATTAACTTTCATGTGTATTGGGCCCCTGTGGAAGCCTGGTGAAACTTATAGACCTTAAAATTATGTTTTCAAATAACATAAAATAAAATATATAAGATTGTAAACAAAGCTAATTATATTGAAATATAGTTTCAAAATATGTTTAAAATAAGTTCACCATGTCCCAAGTTAAGAACCCCTTCCAAAGACAATGCATTTCTCCTAGATGATGAATTTCCCCTCAAGGAAAATGGCAGCTGGATGATGTTATGTATAGAGCAGGACTTCTTAAACTTTTTCCAAATTTTTATTTGTTGAATGTTGCCATGAGTAGTCTGTTGCCTTTCATGATTTTAGTTACATGCTACAGGGCACTCTGCTGCAGAAACAGAACCAATAGTAGTTTCAACTAAATCCATCGAAATAAACTGTTAGATGTCTGATTTCAGAGACTCACCATCATTTGTCAATATTCAGTTTATTTAAGTCCAACCTGCATTTATTGTGCCAGAATGGATAGAGCACTGGGCTGAGAATCAGGAAGACTCATTTTTGTGAATTCAAATCCAGTCTCAGATATTTATTATCTATATGACCCCAGGCAAGTGCCTTGACCCTATTTGCCTCAGTCTCCTTAAATGCTAAATGAGCTAAAGAAGAAAATGTCAAGTCACTCCAATATCTTTGCCAAGAAAACCCTAAATGAGGTGAGAGAATGAGAACCCTAAATGAGGTCAAAGAATGAGACATAAATGAAACTACTCAAAAATAACAACAATGTGTAAAATACCATGATAGGCACTGATGAAATTAAAAACAAAACAAAACCAAACAGCCAGTCCCTTTTGTAAGCAGTTTATATTCTACTGGGATGGGGCACAACATGTACATAGAAAATTAAATACAAGATATATTTAAAGTTGTATCGATTTAATCCATTTTATTTATCTATTTTAAAAATTACTGAAAACTTTTTGGTTTTCTATCACCAAACATTTACCAACATAATTTCCCACTCCAATCTATTTTATAAGGAATAAAAAGAGATAAACCATTCCAGAAAACCAACTTCTATATTAAGCATTTCTGATACTATATAAATTGTATTCCAGATTCCATCTACCACCTCTAAAGATGATGATGATGGCAATGATGATGGTGATGATGATGATGATGATAGCTTACATTCATATATTGCTTTAGGGTTTCCAAAGCATTTTTTTAATTAGCTTATTTGATCCTCACAGTGATCTTGTGAGGCAGGTGCTCTTTTTATTCCTATTTTATAGGGAAGATAACTTAGACATAGAAAGATTAAGTGATGTACTCAGTGTTACTTTTGCTATTGCTTAGTCATTTCAAACACGTCCAACTTTCTTTGACCCATTTGGGGAGTTCTTGACAAAGATATTAGAGTGATTTGTTATCTTATTCTCTAGCACATTTTGCAGATGAGGAAACTGAGAGAAAACAGCTAAATCAATCATCTAGGTCAAATTTGAACTCAGATTTTCCTTACTCTCAATGTAATATTCTACCATCTGTGCCATCTAGTTGTCTCTACAAAGTAAAAAGGGAAGCTATTTATCATACATTTAAAATTGTATTTGTGCATTATAAAAGCAGCATTGGTTTTAGCAAAATCAAACAGTTTCATTGACAATAAGATCAATGACTCATAGTCTTAGTCCCACAATTCAACTGTTGTTCATTCTTTCCTTTTTACTCTTCTCTCATTGCCTTCTGTATATGCTTGAGTCTTCTCTTTTCAAATGAACTATGAGTTCTTTAAAGCATGTAGAGAGGGATACTTAGCTTGTTCTTAATATGGAGTCTGACTCACAGTAGGCACTCAGGAAAGAGTCGGTGTTGGGTTTCTTTCTAAGAAGAGAGAAAGGTTCCAGTTAGAGGGGAGAAGAAAAAGAGCTATTGGAACCCACTTTGCAAAAGGCCAGTGACAGGGATAGAAAAACATTCAAGAATTTCTAAGTAAACTTCACCAGGGTGAGATTATTTAGG